>NC_056733.1:1321741648-1321806648 GCF_019279795.1 Protopterus annectens
TGATGGGTATGGTCCACTACCCACAGGGACAGACACTATTGTCCATAGCAGTTGTTCAGCTGGACATCATTGCAGAAACAAAACCTGATGGCACATATACATCATTCCACATCATCTATCCCATTATTATGGACCAAGTACTACATTCAATTACATGCATATATATTTCACATACCTGTTGTGGGAATGATGTCTCTTCTGGATAGTTTGCTGGATGGATGTGTTTTTATTTATTTTTTGTTTTGTTTGTTTTTTTTTTTTGGCTTTGCCTTTCACTCTCTATCTCTCTATCTCTCTATCTCTCTCTCTCTCTCTCTCTCTAGCTCTATCTCAGTCTCTCTCCAGTAAATGGATTGAGCTGCTTTGAATAGATTGCAGCATGGATTTTGTAGGTGATGCACATGATCAGGTGATGCCCTCTGCACCTATCAGTATCCTCCACTTGCAACCTGCATACAGCATGGTGTGTAGTGCTTCCAATTATCACTGCCATGGCAACCCACTACTATAAATCCCCTACATCATGTGGGCATGGTCACTTTACCTTTCCTGCATGGAGGACATCATTCCTGTGTGTGGGCAGCATTGTCACAGACAGCAGGTAGCAATACCTCTTACAAGAGGACTTGCAGACTCAGGCCAGCTACATATTTGTAAAAGGTTCCAGACCTACAGACAGTATGAGTAGTGTTGTTATATGCATTGTATAGCACCAGTTTTACAGGGTGTGTGTGTACATACTAGTTTAACATGAAAGGCAGTCTGTTCTGCATAGCTCTCAACTGTGGGCCTATCCACATGATAACCCAAAGTGTGCCTGTTATGTTTGTCTGTCCCCCACACAGGTTTTGTGTCAGATATATCACTGGCAGTCTGTGTATTGAGTGCTATCAGTACATGGCTACATCCATTTGTGTTTCTGACTTCATATTCCTGATTAAGGATATGTTGCAGACTATCCTGTAACACCAGCAACTTTCTCAGTGTATGACAACACTATTTCACATATGGGCCTGTGTTCCAGCCTCTGTCCTCCACCTATATACCAGGCTTTGTCCATATGACATGCAGTAAGGGGTTGTTATGTAGTGGCCTGTAATTATGTTGTGCTGTTCCTTCCATCATTCCAATGCTGTTGTGGCCCCCACACATATTGGCAGGTAGGGTTCATATATATGTGGGCTTCAGCTGCACAAAACATGTGTGCCCTTCTGCAGTTCAGAGGTCAGCGTATGTAACAGTGTTATATGCCCCTGTAAGTCAGTCTATGGGGGAGGGGTATGCACCATATATAACCTAGGCTGTTACAACATGTGAGGGATATCAGTAGTAAGCAGCCTTAAGGTATATGGCTGTACATTACCATACATTTCACCTTGGGAACATTGGTGGCCTAGTGCTTACTGTCATACAGACTGTTTTGTTTGTCAGTGTGATTGTGATGTTTTCAGTTAAGCATTGTTATGTAACAGATACAATCCCATTGTGTCAGCTTAAGTATTTTTCCCCTAGGGGTTGAGTACAGAGTGTAATTAGAGGCTGCTGAACTATACATTTGCATTACTTACTGTTGATTGATTGTTATCCTCTGGCCCAGTCTTTCTTTACTGTTGTACTAATTGAAGGCCTTGGCCTGGACAGTCTTAACAGCTATATGACATGGCATATACAACTGTAATAGTACACAAATAAACATTTCTTATGCATGCAAACCTGTGTGTGGTGTTATATCCTTTGTCTTCTCTGTGAGTATATGTTTCAGGCAACAATTGTCTTTTGTATGAGTGACTCATACACTGCCCATTTGAAAAGGTGGCACCTGTAGGAATACTGGCTGTTCAATATGCTGTGCACCCTCTAAATATGTATCTTCCTATACATATCTATGTGTGTGTATGTGTAGTTACATATATATCTATATATATATACATATATATCTATCTGCATGTATATGTGTGTGTATGTATCTTTGGAATGTTTATTGCTTCCACATTGTACATTCTCTATGGTAGCCAGACTGTACTGCATGATATGTTATTGATACCATCCTGACATCATACAGGTGGGATGAATTACCGTTAACGAGTTGGTATTGTGTTGCAGGGTAGATCGGTTTGGCTGGGGGGAGGGGTGATATCAATACTTACAAGAGGTATTTAGCTTGGGCCCCCTCACCCCCATTTAACGGTACCTTTGGTCATATATGTATTTGTTATGTTCTCTTTTATATCTATAGATATATGTCTGTGTGTATATATATATATATATATATATATATATATATATATATATATATATATATGTAGACACATATATCTATAGATGTATGCATATGATGCATATTTATATATATATATATATATATATATATATATATATATATACACACACACACACACACACACACACACACACACATCTCTCTCTCTCTCTGTATATATATATATATATATATATATATATATATATATATATATATATATATATATATATATATATATATATATATATATATATATATATATATATATATATATATATATAAAGATATATACACAGACACATACATCTAAATGTATAAATACATTTCCTGTACTGTTGAATGACTATGCTGGATGATATGTTTGTGAAAACATCAGGGTTATGTATATCTGACACAGCGTAGTGGTAAATCACGTTGGCGATGGTGTGCAGCATCTTGGGTGACAGCCATGCAAAGGCTGTTTATTTTATTGCTGGGCAGAATAAGGGCCATTGGATACAGAGTGATTAAGGCACTTTTAAGCAGTTGTAAGCAGGTTTGCATTGGGTTTGCATGGAGGCAAGCACTGCTAACTTCTAGTTACAGTTTCTTATACTCATTTAGCTTCTCACTTGCTTAACCTATGTAGGCATTGCTTACTCCTTCGCAAACAAGCTTAAACCCACATACTGCTGCTTAAAAGTGCTTACTCTCGCTTACCCTGTGCTAATTTCTTTAGAAGAAATCAAAAAGGGTTGATAGGAAAGTGGTGAAAAAGGGGCACAAAGAGAGAAAGACAGTAGGAGAAATAGCTAGGGATGTGCAAGACGGGTGTAGTCAATGTCTGTAGTTGCCCATTTCTTCTACAGCAACAGATGTGCATATTACACTGATTTGGAGGTAGATTTGGACACTCATACCCCTGACAGAGGGGTGAGGACAACAATAATATGTTGTGAAGCCAATTCGACCAGATTACATGTGGACAGCTATGTATGGGCCGAGATTTTTTTTTGTGGGAACAGATTGCCCTTTTTTTTTAAGGTGAGAGTGGGATGTTGGGGCAGGATAGTAGGTATGTTTGGGGAGGTAGGCTTGGTAGGATAACAGACAAGACAGACAAGACAGCATACAGGAGTGGTATATGACACATGTGGGCAGTAAACACCTTGGATGGGTAGGGGTGTTTGGAAGTCGGAAGCCCATGAATCCCCTAATGGAAACAGTGGGACTGAGGTCCCCACCCATGGGTAGTCACCACTGCACCTTCATGGCCCCGAAGGTGGCTGTGCTGGGGGCTGAGTAGGAGGGGCAGGCTGACTCTCTAGTTGCACCACATGGCCCTCAAGCTGGTGTAGCAGATCTCCAAACTCCCTGCGGAGCTCGCTACGCACCAGACCCCAGGTGATGGGTGACAGTGTTCTCTCTGTGCTCAGGCCCTGGGGGCAAGCCCCATTCCCTGAGGCACTTTCACCTGAAGGTGGTGCAACACCAGTGGATGAGGAGGTCCTGAGGTGGGCCCCAGACGTGCTGGTGCCCAGTGCCATGGCCAGATGAGGTGGGAGAGCTGGGTCCGCTGGGACCGGCCTTCCCAAATGTGCTATGGTGTTTCAATTTTACAACATATGTAGGTTAGTAATAGTCAACACATTCCAGGATTAGGTATAACAGCATGCATAGATATTCCCATTAACCTGAAACACCAGATATGGAACAGCCGTATAACAAACAGAACACATGCATATATGGAACCACAGTGGCCATTACAACAGCATGCAGGAACATTGATGGCAGCATGTCACCAATGTGGGAGTATTTCATCATGGCACATGCATAGAAACAAATTTAAATATTAATCAAACAATAGGGCATATGTCCCAACAGTAGATTTAATAGTGCACATACTGATTGAGTTGTGTATTTAGTTTATTGTTGCGGATATGGTGGGGTTGAGAGACAGATGCCAATTAACAACTTGTATATCTCTGTAGTTCTCATTACTTTCCTAGTCAGTGCTGTGATCTGTACTTTACAGGTATTATTACACTACCCTATGGCCTTAGTTTGGACAGTGGTGTGGATGTAGACAACTATATACATGAACTGAGTTTTACCTGCAGTATTTAACTCTTACCTGGTATACCTGTGAGGGCATTGTTTGTTAACACTACCTGACTGTTTCTATGCATATTCCCAGATTCCAAGTTGATGTTATGCGCATACCTGTCCATCTCTTATTGCACACACTCTGGGCATGTCTTGACAACATGCAGGTGAAACCAGGACATATTTTGACTATTGCCCTCATAAACCTTTGGTGAGTTCTACAATGACAGGTTTGTTTTCATAGACATTTTCCAAATATGTACAGGCTTGTCAGTTTTGTGACATTAAATTCTGCTTACATGTCAGAGATTAGCACACTGATATGCCAGGGGGACAGGGTAACAGCCAACAGATATCGACCAATTAACTGGACATTCTGGACAACTCTGTACTGTTGAGAGGTATGATTCTGCATACAACTTACTACCTCGCCCAGGGTTCAAATCATGGCTGTGTCTGCTAAAAATTAAGCAGTGTACATCACAGTTGAGTGTGCTATATAGATATTTACTGTGCATCTCTTCTCTGATTTCTGACTATAAGTCTCCCATGGTTTTACAATCTGACCTTGTAATTACAGCACTCTTATACAGGGTTTCCTAGATAGTTTTATTACATAGTACAGTGTGGATGCCAGTGATGAGTAATACCTTATTATTCAGAGAAACTGCAACACTAACAATGCCATACAATACCAGAGTAAACAGTACCAGTCCAGGTTTTCAATCTTGTATTTCTAGGCACAGTTTTCATATTTGACAGACCTGTGGGGGGAATGTTTGTTAGCACTACCTGAATGTTGCCACACATATTACCAGATTCCACATTATTATTATGCACATACGTCTCACTCTGTTATTGCACATACTCTGGTCATAGCTTCAGAACATGGGGGTGGAGATTGGACATGCTTTGCTTATTACTCTCATAACATTTTGGTGAGTTGCTAGAGTGACAGTTTTGTTCATATAGATATATTTCTGTCAGTTATGATGTCTGACAAGCAGTTGTATGTCATTATTTGCTGCCTAAACTTCTGGGATCATCCCACTGATTTACCAGGGGGACAGGCAGTGGATATGGGCCAATTAACTGGACATTCTGGACAAATCTGTACAGTTGTGGGGTATGATTCTGCATACAGCTTACTACCACTCCCAGGATTAAAACCATGGCTGTGTGCACTAAAAATGCAACAGTTCACGTCTTAGTTGAGTGTGCTACTTGTATTAGGTTGCCGATCTTTTCACTGTTTTCTGCCTAAATCTCTCTCATTTGTACAATATGACCTCTTGTGATTACAACAGTTGTATACAGACATTCCTACACATTTTATTTATGTAGCACAGTGTGAGTAACAGTGCTTAATACAACAGTACTATCAAGAGATTGCAACACTACATTACCATATGATACCAGAGTAAACACAAGCAGTCCACAAGTTAGACCTTTATTGCCAGGCAACTTTTATATACATACAACCTGTATGAGACTCTTCCTGACATATTGTCTGGTATATTCAGTACATGTCATACACAATACAGGTTTATACTGGCAATTAATTTTCTACTACTTTTAGTTTTATTTCTTATGACAGTACATGCAAGAGTATTACTAACCTGCCTCGTGACACAACCTCTGCAATCTACAGGTATGGGCTTCCCGGTTCACAGCCCACTTGTCTGCCACTGTCAAAGACATAAAAGGAATATTTAGTCATACCTATCCATAATATACACAAGCTGGCAATTACTAAACAGGTAGTAGACTGATACTTACACACGGCTGGGACATCCCCTGTCTGCCTAGCATCTTGAATCCACTGATCCAAGAGCTCCCTCTTTCTCTGCTTCAGGTCGGCATAGTGATGCCTGACCTGCTCACCAGTTGAATGTATGTCAGTGGCACTGGTGAGGTCATGGGTGAGATAGTCCCAGGCTTCCACTTTATATTGGGAACCCTGGTACTGGCCCTGCAGCAGTTTCTGGTCATGGTTTTTAACTAGGAGTCCTGCCATGACTTTGGACTGCTGGATGGCCCGGTGCTGTGCTTTGAAAGCACACTCCTTATCCCACACCAGTCATAGTGCCTACAGGAGGAAGCTGCAACCAATTATGATATGTATTCCCACCTGTTGGGTTTAAATAGTGCTGATTTCCCACACTTTGCCGTGAGTGGACGGTTTTGAAAATGCTAAGCTATGGGCAAACCTGCTTACCTAAGGTTGGCATTGCTTAAAGGTGTATACCAATGGAAAAACTGATTTAACTGGCCTAAACATTGCTTACACCTAGTAAGCTGGGCTGTGCAATGCTTAGCGTTGCTTAATTTTAATATGCGTACTATGCTGTTTGGCATTGATTTATTATTCATTACATGTTATACATGTTTGGTATCCATGATTCATGTGTACGTACACTCTATGGGGTCCTTGTGTTTATTAGGGGATTTCAACACTTTATTACAATGACACCTCACATCTGGACTTAATGCAGTACTCCAGTTCACATATTTATGTTATGTTGTGGGTTATACAACATAAAACTGTATATAGATTCCTTTCACATGTAATTTTTGATTTTGCTATAGTGAGGATCTGTTTGGGGATACCTCAGTCTTATGTACTGCTATGATGGCTTACTGGTTTACTACTGTGACTATAGTGTACAGGGTTCTGGCTTCAATACCTGCAAGGGCTGTTTATTTTGTTGCTGGGCAGAACAGTGGTTGTAAGCAATTGTAAGTGGGTTTGCATGGGTTTGCGTGAAGGCAAGCAATGGTAACTTCCGGTTAAATATGCTTACAAAGTGTTAGCTTCAATATAGCTTAACCTGTGTGTGTATTGCTTACCCCTGCACAAATGGGCTTTAACCCGCTTACTACTGCTTAAATATGCTTACTCCTGCTTACAACTGCTTAATAATGCTTACTCCCGCTTACCCCTGCACTAATTTAGACAGAGATGTAACATGGTTCTTGGGAAGGTTGTGGATTTGGACACTCTTTGGATTTATCATTCATTGCATATTATATTTTCATTTGTATCCCTGATTCATGTGTACATATACTGTTTGGGGCACTTGTGTTCATCTATGGATTTTACGACATTATTACAATGACACCTCACATCTGCATTTAATGCAGTACTCCAGTTCACAAATATATGTTATTTAGTAGGTTATACAACAAAAAATGTTGTCCATAAAGTGATTTGACATGGAAAATGGAATGTACTGGAGTGAGACTCGAACCGGGAATGACTGCTTGCAAGGCAAAAAGCTCTGACCACTACACTATTGCAGTACTGCTTCATTTGCATATATCTTGATATTTATCTTTTTGCATCATTTGAGCTACAGTATATGTAGCTAAGCAATGGGCAAACCCATGCACCTATGGTTAAATTTTATCTAGTTGATAAAAAAACATTGTTTATATTATTATATTTTAAATATTGCTCTTATAAACTTGGGGGGTGTTGCTGGGGGTATACAACCCTCTATGAGTGGTCTCGCTCATTTTAATAGCTCAACTGCAGTTCTTGACTGCAGGGGCATGTATATTGTGAGAGCTCTGCTCCCAGACACGCCCCCTGCTCTTGTCCATGCTCTGTGTCCATTTAGGAGCTCAGGGAGCACACCTTCATTAATATGCATAGCTCACTGCTGTGCTGCTCCTAAATGGTCACTGCTGTGCAGGACTAAGCTATTCCTGCATGGAAGTTTACTGAATCCGAGGGATAGGAGCTGACTAGAAGAACAAGGAGTTTGTTGGAAATGTTCCAGAGACTGGATTTGAAAGATGGAGATCAGCAGAAAGAAAACCAACAACTCAAAATTTAATGAATAAATGTGAGATTATAAAGCCTCAATTACATTTGTGAAATATGGCAAAACAGGAAACTCTGGAAATATTGGACTCCTTTGACTTTGTTAAACTTGTAGGGGACTGTAAGCATATGCCCTACTTCATATCATTAATGTTTGGAAGAAGATTAAGGAGATGGGAAGAGGAAAGAAAGAGGTAACTGTAAGTAAAATAGTATTTGTTCTTTGCAGTATTTTTAGAAAACATGACATATACAATATGTTATAAAGTAAAGATTTTTAAGGTATTTTTGTATGTAATAGGGATACTAAAGTAAACAAGTGCCCCACATTTCCCCTTCTAATTTATTTCTTCTTGCTCAGTTTTAAGAAATGTAAGCACTGCAATGAAAAAAGAGAAAAAAAGAGAAAAAAGCCTGGACAAAAGAACATGATATACATAATAATGATATACATTTTGTTTTTGATTTTGCCTAGGGGAATGACTGCATTAAGACCCTTGGCTTGATCTCATAACAAGTTCTAAGGGGGTAAATAAAAGAACACTGAATGTAATGAAGTTTTCCCTCTATCAAATAAATGTTCACAGTGCAACATGACAAACCGGTAGCTGAAAGCAACTGTATATCTGGTTCTCATGTTTATATGTAGGCAAACTGATAAGGGAAATAAAAACAGAATACTCTTTTATTGCAATGGTTAAAAGATAATGTTTTCTGAAAGCATTCAAGTTATTTTCTACATCTGGAAGAGGAATAAAGATAAGACAAAAACAGACAGCACTTAGAGTAATTTGAAGCACAGGCTGTACCATGTGTCTTTGCATGGATAACCTTTATTATAGGTCAATTCAAGCCTGTGACTGTAGCTGTCAATCTGGGAATATTGTTCCTGTTTGGAGGGTTAAACTTCATTATTTAAAGATGTACATAGTTTTGTGTGTTAGTATATAAGTTGCTAGTTCATCTGGTATTTTTTGAGGGTTTTCATTAAAACAAAAACTATTCTAAGATGTGACTTAGGTTAAAGTTGATATGTCAAGCAACAGATGTATAAAAGATCAGCCTGCCAAACATTAGTATACATATAAAACAAATGCTGAAACTAGACATTTAAAAAAACTGTTATACATAACAGGCAGAAATAATAACTTCTTATCATAATGACAGCACTTTCTATATTATGTTCAAGTATGAATGGTCTCACAGGTATATATAAAAAAGAAAGTTGTGAACTATATTTAAAAATGCAGTGTGTAAATAGCCATGCTACAGGAGACACATTTGGAAAGAACTGAGCATGCGAATCTGCTAACAAAAGGATTTTAGGATGGTTATTCAGCAGAATATCTGGGATAAAGGAAAAGGGGTGTGCTTATATTAATTGCTAGAGGAGATCCAAAAGTAGTAGAAGAGGAAAAACAATTATAGTGATAGATTTGTACAAGTAAGAAGCTTCTGGCAAGGGAGGAGAATTACACTGGTATGTATTTATATTCCACCTAAAATTGTTATAGTGGAGCCTAAGAAAATTCTGGGAGAAATAATCAGCCTTCAGCAGGGAATATAACTTATAGCTGGGACTAGAAGTTGTTTGCACCAGTGAGGCTGTATCAGAGGCTTGGAAGGGAAACTATAACAAAATAGGATAGATTTCTGAAGAAATTTATGAAAATATTTGTTATGAAAGATGTGAATTCAGTAGTAGGTGCTTGGAGAGAATTTACATATTATTCCCCAGTGTACAAAAACTGGGCTAGGCTAGACAGAAATTGTATTTCACAGGAACATGCATTTAATTGAATGTTTTATATCTGTTTCAAATCATGCGCCCATAATAACTAATATAAAAATGCAGGGTAATTAAATAAAAATGAGGCACTGATGCTTCCCCTACCTGTTAAGCAGAGAGGAGTTTAAGGAATGGGTAGTAGAAATTATTCAGGAGTTATTTGGGAAGATAGAAATTTCTTCAAAAAATACAGCTAGGGAGTGGGATAAAATGAAAGGGGATTTTAAAACTAGGGTAGAAATGGTTAAGAAGAAGCAAAAATTATTTAGAGGGACTAACAAAGGTTAAAGTATTGCAGAATATGGTGAATCTCAAAGAACAAGAAGAGGTGCAATTGCAGAGTGCTAAAGAGAAAATAAGGAACTACCTCAATAATATTCATGGGTATAGAAAGACTGCTGTTTAGCAACTGCTTTTTGATAATAACTCCAGAGCACAAAAGTTTTTAGTGCAATGGCTCAGGCAACAGAAAGAATAAAGGGTATTTGCCAAGCATAGGGAGCCTATAACAAGGAAAATAACCAGAGATCCTGTAGAGGTATTAGAAATATTTCAGAAATTTTATGAAATATTTAGAAAGCAGAGAAATATGGACATTAAGATACAATACAAATGGAAATGTTCATGGAAGAATTAAATATGCCAAAATTAGAGGTAGATGAGGTTCAATTGCTAACAGTTATGATGGGAGAAAATTAGATAAAAATGGTGATTCATAACCAATCTACAGGAATGTCTCCAGAAATAGATGGTAGTCCTGTGGAAGTTTGGAAGCTAGGAGGGAAGAAAGTGATAAAGATCTGGAAGGTTTTGTTTAACAGTATTTTAAAAGGAGGGGGAGCACCAACATCCTGGAAGAAAGCTGTGGTGGCTGTAAAACCCAAAGATGGCAAAGACCCATCAGATCCAGCTTAAATATGACCCTTTTGATTCAAAACCATGGTTATAAAGTGCTTATGTCTATAACAGCTAAAAGACTGGTAACAGTGATGCCATAACTGATAGATATGGATCGATGTGGCTTTGTGGAGGGGTGGCAAACATTTGACAACATTAATAGAACAATGATGATCCAAATGGAAGCAGAATATGAGAAAATACCACTGTCTGTGGGTCTTGATGCAGAAAAAGCATTCAATAAAGTAAGTTGGGATTTTATGAGTAGGGCAATAGAAGCATTTGCAGTCCCTGCTAAAATTATAAAGTCGATTAGCAGGATATATGAGGGACTGGAAAACTAAAGTGTGTGTGTGTGTGGGGGGGTTCCTCTCTGATGAATTTTGTTTGAGCAAAGGAGCTAGACAAGAATGTCCTATTTTTCCTTTGTTATTGGTGTTAAATTTAGAATCATTGGCAAAGACAATAAGGGTCTCAGAAATTCAAAGATATAATTGATATTTTTTTTAATTTTATAATCAAGAAATGTTGGCTTTATTTGTATATTATATTATTTTGTACCTGATAATTCCAGAAAAGGACATTTCAGTATTGTGGGTGGAACATTCTGAGATAGTTTCAAGTCTTTTGGGCATCCAAAATTAATGAAGATAAAACAAAGGCAATAGATGTAAACCATGCACTTACATACAAATTGGTTCAGCAAAACCCATATTTATGGGGACATGGTAAAATGAATTACTAAGGAGTATGGATTAAAAAGGTTTCTGTTATGGCAACTAAAGGTATGTGGGAAGAGACTAAACAAAAGAGAATACAAAACCTGAGAAATTGGAAGCTCTGTTTTATGGATATGGATAACAATATACAAACAGTAAATATGCTTTTAGTCCCTTTAATTTTATGCACGTCAGGCACATTTTTATCAACTAGAGTAGAAGTTATGGATAGTAACTAGTAAAGAGTTAAAGTATTTTATTTGGGAGAAGAGAGCAAGAGTCAAGTGTGATGTGTTGATCACTCCAGTAGAACAATGTGGTTTGGGATTACCTAATTTGAAGGGGTATTTCAGAGCTGCACAGTTAAGGCTGCTATGCATAGCACAAGCAGAAATATATAACTCAAATGGGAAAAGGATAATGATGAAAGGGGGATGCTGAAGAAATAAGGACAGACTAGGATTTTAGATGCAGATCCTTAAGGAGAATAATACACATGCAGAATTTATATTCATAAAGTATCAGAAAGTATTCTGAGAACTAAGCCAGCACAGGAATGGAGAAATGAGATTCTGCTGATGGGGAAGACTGCAATTAGGGGTACAGAGAATAGGCAAGAGGGGGCTGGAATTTACTGGAGAAAACTGGCAAAGGAACCAAGGTATTGGGAGCAAATAATAAGAGAGGGAAAGTAATAGGATGGAAGGAGGCCAATAAATCATTTGGACTACAGGCTAGAGATTGCGATCTGCATCAAGGATTATCGAAGTACAGATAAAATGAAAGGAATAGGGGGATCCTAAGTGAAAGACCAGCAAGCACTGGTAGACTTTTTAGTAGAATCTAGAACAATAGCTGTGTTAAACAGGAATAATGAGTGGGGCATATAAAATATTGCATGATAACTACAAGACTCAATCAATGGATGTTAGAAAGGGTTGGGAAGAGAGAGACTGGATAAGCAATTCACAAAGAAACAAAGGGATTATATAAGTATGGCTCCCAAATATGCAACAAAGCCTAGAGGATTTAGGATTATTACTTGTAAGTGTTTGCATAGGTATTTTTATGCCCAAAGCAGTCTCCAAATAATTTTCCCTTGGGTAGATTGCAAATGTTGGAGATGTGATAGGGAAGAAAGAGGTAATTGGGAACATATTTTTGGAAGTGAAGTGAACTGGAAGACTTTAAAAGTTCCCTACAGGGTACTCTGTCAGAAATACAGGGTGTGCAATTTTGTGTAACTAAGGAAATTATGTTTTGAGCTGTGATACAAAATCCGAATTGCCTGACATAGTAAGGCCTTGCTGTGTTTAGTTCTTTTGGCTGCCAAAAAAGCAGTTTTTAGAAAATGGAAATCAAAGTCTAAACCAACCATACTAGAAGTAGTGGCTATGGTAACAGCTATAAAAGAACTTGAAGTGAGGTCTTTAGAAATGGGTAAGAGCAAATTACATAGAAAATTGGAATTATTGGGACAGTACATACAGAATAAGCTTTAAGAGAAGGTAGGTATTGAATGAGCTGTGTAATGTTTCTTGTTTAAAAAATAAATTTACAGTGCTGTTACATTGCTCAGTGCACACATATGCATTTGTTCTAAAACCTGTGATGCACAGACCCATCTGTTCCAAACAGTGGATTTTCAACAAGTACCAATGTGGTTTTTCACATCCTTAAGTCCACATTTTTCCTGAAGCACTTGCAAATAATACAATGCTCTCTAGATTGTGTAACTAGAGAATAAGGAAATTCAATGTTCAACAGAGGAAACTTGCATGTATGCAATGTTTGGTGCTATATCCACTTCCAATGAGGAGAATACATTTAACTTTGCACACAGCTCCCTCCTCCCACTTTTCACATAAATATCCTCTCTGCAATGGGTCAATGTCATAAGAATGAAAGTTCAAATGACTGAAAACCAAAATATCTAAAACTCAAAATATGGAAAACATTTTTAATGCAGGGGGCTGTGCCACCCGCACTCCTATGCCAAGTCTGAAATTGCACTACAGTGAAGAAGAGGTTAATTCCATTCTTTGATATTTTGTATTTTAGATGTTTTGGTTTTCAGTCTTCTGAACTTTAGATCTTATGACATAAACCAAACTGCAACACACTGATGAGGTCTAGTCAAAAGTGCACTCTCTGCCCTTAAGATTCGGACATCTCCTATAACATTTGCAACTAATACAGTGCTCTCTAGATTGTGTAAAAAGGTAGGAAGTTCAATACTCAATATATGAAACTTGTGTCTGGGAAATGCTTGGCACTATATCCACTTCCTGTGAGAAGAATACATTTAAGTTTGCACACAGCTCCCTTATCCAACTTTTACAGAATCATCCTCTCTACAACACACTGATGAGATCATCTGGTCAAAAGTGCACTGTCTCCCCTTAAGACTCAGACTTCTCCTGTGGCACTTGTGACTAATACTGTGCTTTTTAGATTGTGTAATTAGATAGGGTGGAGGTTTGATGGGACACTTGTATGCATGTTGCTGTATCCACTTCCTGTGAAGAGGATGCACATCCTTGGACCCAGCTCCCTTATCCCACTTTTTACAGAAGCATCTTCACTGCAACACAATGATGAGGTAATCTGATCAAAAGCACAGTCCCTTCTCTTGAGAGCTAGACATCTCCCCTGGTGGTTGTGCTTAATACTGTGCTGTGTAGATTGTGTACATAGATAGGGAAGAGATTCAATGCTCAATGTGGGTAACGTGTGTGTGTGTGTGTGTGTGTGTGTGTGTGTGTGTGTGTGTGTGTGTGTGTGTGTGTGTGTGAAGATGGGGGTATAGAGTCAGGTGTGAATATCCTCTAACACAGTTGTACTCAATCAACTTCTACTCTTCAGAAATGTTTTAAACTGCTAGATGACTCCACCATCCTCTTATCCCACCTTTTACAACCACACCTGCTATGCAACAGTTTCACACTTTAAAAGTCCAACTTGTCCTGTGGTGCTTGTGTTTCTTATACCACTCTAGAGAGTGTGAATCGATATGTAGGAGGCTCAAATACATCAGTGATTAACTTCTACAACTGCTTGTGTGACTGTAACTAAATTCAAGATTGTACATTTGCAGTGGACATTTTTACAACCCCAGAAGGCCGTCCCAGTTATTTTACTGCACACCTGCTTGAAAGCACACTGCTGATGTCATCCCTTCATACATGCTGTATGCCTCTCTTGTACACAGTACTCTCCTGTAGTGTTGGCTGCTGATAATGTGCTGTATATACTGTGTAACAAGATAAGTAAGTGGGTGGAGTCCATCCTTGCTTAAATGGTGTGACTGTGATTACTGATATATATATAGTTAGCCACCTTACAACCACATTTATGTACACTTCCACTTATGAGATGGATTTACCAGTGGCACAGTGGTAAACTAGCAAATCCTAGCATCCCCAGGGAAAATAACTTTTTGGCCACACAGTGATAACATAATGCTACAATAATGGCAGTATCTCAAAGCTGCAGTGTGAATTCTTCCGTGATGCATAACTTTGATACTGTACTTTGTACATTGTGCAACTACATATGTAGGATGTTTAAGGCCAGCTGTGAATGTGTCTTGCACCCTCATACTGTGTATGCTGCTCTTCAAATACGTACATGATGAGTAGCTGTACAGTGCTACTGTGCCCTCTGAACACTTTTTAGCATGAACATCCAGGTAATAAACAGTGGTGATGTCATCCATTCAACTGTGCATTGTCCCTGTTATACAGCAACATGTTATGTGGTGCTTGTGATTCAGGCCCTAATCTGTAAATTGTGATCTTAGGTAGTTAGTTTTAATTCTGTCAGCACAGCTCAGGCTACATTGTGTTAGTCTTATTCTGACTGTACCTGTCTCTAGCACTATTGAGAAGCACATCTACTGTGTACACATATAGGTGTTGATTGCTCTATGAAAAAGCTATGACACTTTTTCACATGACAATGCTTTTATTCAGAGTACAGATGACACGTGATTACATTTTCCTTACATAATATATGTAGTGAGTGCACATATCCCTTGCAGCAATAACATGATGTCAGGCTGTGATATATCAACATATCTGAAAATTATAGTGACAGTTCCACAGTGGCACATTCATTCTCTGCAATATCATGTATTTAAGTCATAACCCATGACTGGGTGTGGGTAATGCTGGATTTACCCATGGCTGGTGTGGTTTGATCATGAGAATGAACAATCACATAACTTACTATTCAATTCCTGAAAGGGTAACATTATAGTAATGTACTGACATTACACAAACACCATTGCATCCAGTTATTGGTATTTATTTTAGGTTGGACAATGATATTTCATCACAGGTTGTGATTGCATGGCAGCGAAATGGCTATTTGGGACAAGTCATGCAGTGAGTGCTCCTGTGGCATGTGGCTTGAGTACTGGTTTGTGTAACATAACTGTACAGATAGAATGTGGTTGAATTCTGTGACAATGTGTGTGTCCTATATGATGGAAACAGCTTCCTTGGGAAAGACGCATTGCTATTATACTGTTTACTGTTGTGTGGAAAGTAATGTGTAGCTCATTTTTAGCATTCTGACTAAATAAGATTGTTCATATTATATTCTTAATGCCATTCTTACTGCACATATTGATTTCAGTTATTTGTGACAGCCTCTGTTGCTATCTCTTGTGGCACGTATTGCCAATACAGAGGTCTGTAGAGAGCCTAGTATCGTAGGCAGGGGTTTGAATCTGATAACATCTGTCTTTCAGGCAACTGTGCTTCACAGCAGGGACTTACACACAGACAATGATTGCGGCACAATCAGAGGATCACTTTTTCAGGCCTTGTCCTACAAGTTAGGGCATCCATACCCCTTATGATAGAAAAGCATTGTAAGCCCTTCAAGGGTGATCTCCATGACATAACTGATATGTGTATTTCTGTGGCATCCATGATTCTTATGCATCTCTCTGCTATCTCTTCTGGCGTGTATTTGAAAATGATATAACACGAACATTTATTATGTCATTCATTGCTAATGGCATTACCTATTTCCCAAATAATTATGCTGTGTATTACATGTCCTCATCGAGACATTTGTTTATTACTGCAGTTGTTTTTGTCACACTGTACAGCTTAATGGCAGATAAGGTCTTCTATAAACATGTGTTACTATATGGTATACTGTCAGACTATCAGAAACTGTGATTGGCCCTTTGTTGCAACACTTTCTTGTGTGTTGGTGCTGTTGAATTGCTGTTATGTTAGTGTTCCCTTTAATTTCATGTGAGCATGCCCAGTATAACAATGCCTGACATGCTTGCAAATTACCAGTGGAAAACTTGAAATCATGAAATGTCATCCGGTCTGTGCTGTCATTTGTAAATTATGTATGTTGAGTGTTATTATATCACCATTTACCATATATATGACTATACAGCACATGCTTGTCTGTTACATGTTTATAGGTGATAAACCCCTTTCCTATGGGTACCATTGACACTTATTTGTGAAACATGTCCATATTTGATATGCATGACATTACAGCCATAAGCTCCATTTGTTCTCGTGTATACATGCCGAGGTAGGGGTACAGCAGTGATGCCAGCTTGCTTACATAAATTCCCTGTATATACATCTCATTTGCAATATCTGCAGTTTCTGCATTCATTCCAAAATCTGTCCTTGCTGTTATCATAACTCAGCATTTTATTAACATATATATTACATTTTAACTCCCCTTTGTTACACTGCAGCTTTATATCCCTATCAATCCTTGTTACCATGTCTGTTTTTATTTATGCGCATAACTCATCTATTGTCATTGACATTAATTATAATTACAATATGATGGATTTATGCTAGAAATGTTTCTTTGACACCAGCACATTTTCCTGCAGTATATGAGCACATTTTACCCATTTCCCCTTCCCTATTAATTAATTATGCAAAGCAAACCATTATTATTTCTGTGAAATTCCACCATTTTACTTCCCATCCTTCAGAATTCTTTCACTGTACTAGCCCTTAAAAATTCAGGGCTGCAGCATGTGCTCGTGTCTTAGGTTTGACTATAGGCAAGCTGTTTTGTTTATATTTTGTGCTCGTGCTTGCAAGCACCTTTCCATGGCCAGGAACATTATTGCTGGCCATGAAAAGGTGATTGCCAACATGTAGGCATGATGAGCAGCATGCATATTTGATTAGCTTGCTGTTTATCATGCTAATATGCTTAAATCGTGTAAGCTCATCATGAAGCCTACACAATTACTAATGAATCCCAGGGATCCTGTATGTAAAGCCTGGCCCATGCAAACATGTTTACCATACTGCCTGTACAGTTTTAGGATTCCCACCACTTCCTAGACATAGCACAGCTACTTTGTTTGCTTCACTTTGTGTTCAGTAGTGTGCAGATGCGCATGAAAATGAGATTAATTTCTGAGTACCACACACACACACACACACACACACACACACACACACACACACACACACACATGCACACACATACATGTGCTATAAGCCTTATTTCAGAATGGGGAGGGGGATACATCTGTGAAGATAGCCACTGTGTGTAGTCAGTGCTATAGCTCAAATAAGGGTAAACATAATTTTGTACAGCTGGGTTACTGCTATAATCACAGCTTATGTAACTGTGTTCATGCTTAGGGGATGGGACAGGGAATGCAAATACTTGATAGGTGTCATATTACATAGAAAACAAGTTACTACATAAAAAACAAGTTATATTTTCACAATTTGTGTGTATGCAACATAATGCCTCTTTCAGGTGCTATATATGTACTATGCTATATTTAAATTTTCAGTTATGTGGAAAAGTAGAAGGATCAGTAAAGATATCGCCAAATCACATATCACATCTGTCATTTGCTGTGGTGCTTGTAAAAGTGTGCATATACCCATGTGTATTTGGACTTCTTTCTCTTAGACATTCATTTAATTACTGCTAACCAGGTGCATGAACTAGTCTTGAGACCCTTTTCAGCAACAGTCGAGGCCATAGGGCATGGAGACATGCATACAAGCAATAAATTTATCAGGAGGAGAAAACAGTGATGACACACACACAAACAGTGACTAAATCAGAGGTGTCCGAATGTAGGATTTCTTAAGCAAGCGATAACTTGAAAGTGGTTGTTTACTTATCACTTATGTGAACTAATTGATATTATTTCCACAAGTTCTCAACCAAATAATTATCAAACACTGAAAAACCCTTGTTTTTGCATGTGTGTTTGTAAATAGATGGCAAAAATGTGTTTCATACTACAGTCAAGCTAATAGACCTTTGTAAAGATAGAGAAGTGATGGGATGTAGAACTTTGTGTGTATATGTGTGTGTGTGTGTGTGTGCGTGTGTGCGTGTGTGCGTGTGTGTGTGTGTGTGTGTGTGTGTGTGTGTGTGTGTGTGTGTGTGTGTGTGTGTGTGTGTGTGTGTGTTTGAGAGTGCATGAGCACTCACACATTGCTCATGGTGAAAGATTACTGAACAAAACAAGAGCCATATGAATATGACAGTGAAGCAGAATAGGATAACACAAAAATGAGCACTGTGGTTACTGCAGAATAACACACCAATACAAGGGAAATGCTGAAAAAAAGCAGAACCCAAAATGAGGTTGCTGTACCATTGCATCACATTTATTACTGGCTAAGAACACATTCACAGAACATGAGTATTTTGTTACACATTCAGCACTGCAGGCAGCAGCATCTGGTTTCAGGAAGCTAGCAAACCTTAATCTGACCTACTTAAGATTTTCAAAGCATTACCCAGCCAGCAAATGTGCTGAACAGATGTGAGGATATTCTGTGAAATGGCAGACCCAGCATCTGTTCATCTGCACATTGTTAACCCATTGCTAGGAATACTGTCAGGATACATTATAGAGAAGGCAATTCTTGTCCTAATTCTGAGTGTAGAAGGATCAATATCACAGAAGTATGCCACAGTACTTGAAGATGGTGATTGCACTGACATACAGTGGACTAAGTATTTGTCAGCTGTTGTAACATGCAAAATAAAACATATCACATTAAATTGTATTCCACTTAAAAGAATAAATGCACCTCAGTGATCTTAAATGTGCATATGATAGACTGATATCCAAAATCAAGCAGTATGAAGTGGAAGTTTGGCATACAACAGAATTCAATAAGAACAAATTAATGTTTTTTTCAGTATCAGAACCTTAAATTCTGAAACATAAGAGGGTGGGACCTGATTTGTATATTGCATTCAGCTGGGTGCATTTGAGACATGTTTATTTCAACACTTGGCAATGGAATTCTAAGAGTCACTGTTATAGTGGTCTCATTCCAAGGCCTGGGATCAAGACACACAAAATCCAAAAACTGGATTCCACTTGGATGTGACAGAAGTGAGTGCCTGCATATGCTGTGACAGAAGCATTCTGTAAGTCTGAAAGTAACATCTAGTGTGAGGTAAAAGCAGGCCACACAGCAAGCAGTTCAAAGAAAAATACTCAGTCTTCAGTTTTATGAAATGCAAGCTGACTTGTGGTGACACCTTTTTTCATTGTATTGGGGCATTGTCTTTTATTAATACTACAGCAGTACATTATCCTACAGGCATAATACCACACAGTGATTTACACTTTCCTTGCATTTCAGTAACCTGGTAATGTCAAAGGAGCTTTCCATTCCCTTTTATAGGGAAAACCCAATAGTATGGAGTTAAGTTGACATCTGCAAGGTTCCATGAGTCCTAGTTCTTTGATGGACTATTTCAATGAAAGTTGGTAAGCTGTCCTGTTCTGTAACCTTGGAATGGATTATATTTATTAAAGGGTGTGAGGCCTTCTGCTTGGTATCACCAATGTGCGTCACCCATGTTTTGCAGTATAAACCTTATTGTTTTTTTAATTTTGCTGAAAAATTCTATAGTAAGATCAAGATATGGTGAAACCTGCCATATCCATTAAGTGACATACTCAGGGTTACACGGTATTTAAATAAGTGTTAAGAAAGCGAGAGTTAAGAATAGAACCCAGCATACAAAATTCATATCCGTCATCTTAGTATGCCATTCAAGTCAGTGCAGTGACTGCCACAGAGTCTCAAACATGCTGACACCTGTTGGAGTGCAGTTGCTATAAGGATTTATCTCACAGACATCAAGCTGTCTGAAGCCATGGAAATATTGGATCAATAAATCTTTTGAAGTATATGTGGTCGAACCTTTATTGCTCATTATATATATATATATATATATATATATATATATATATATATATATATATATGTGCAAGTGTATATATTTATGTGTATAAGTAGGGAATGCATTATTTTTAGCATGTTCATATACTGTTATAAATACACGCTCTTTAAAAGCAAGTAAAGTTGTAATATGACACATCATGGACATAGTTTATTTGAACTAGCTATAATGCAGCACATGCTGAAACACATAGTATAGTGGAACAGGTGTTCGGCCTAATTAGGGGATGCTTCTTTTGCCTGGATATATCTGAAGAGGCAATGCAAGACAGTCCTCAAATATGTAGTAAGATTTGTATTGTATGTGCAATGCAGCACAATATGGCATTACACAGATAGTTGGAGTAACAGGCCAATATCATTGCATAGCCCTTCATACCAGTTGTACTGGCAGCAGATGAGAAGGGTAAAAAGTTAGGTGAAGTGTATGCAACAGTAATACCACAGTCAAGGCAGAAGTGATTGCAATACACTGAATCACTGACAAAGAATCAAAATAGACAGCACAGAATGAAAGGATGGAGATGTTGTCACATCCACAGTATGCAAAATAGTACATGGACTGCCATCTCTGTGCATCAAACATAACTATACCCTCACATGTTAGGGAGTGGGCATGGTGCAGCCATTATCACTGACCTACACATCTGCTGGATAATGCAAGTGTTGTGGTATTATTAGGGATGGTCCTTGAGTTATGGTAGTGCCTAGCCCTCTCTAGTATTTATGTCATATGGTGGGTATGCACACCTCATAGATGGTATATATTCCATATGCTGTGTGTGCACAGTGGAGATACATGCAGAGCCTGTGAGGGACTCTTAGAGAATGCAGACATCTGCGCAGTCACTGGAACATGGTTTTAAGACCAGCTACTACACAGATAGGGAGTAAAGGTGGAAGTGGCTCGATTTACATAAACAAATAAATATACCTCAAGGCTGGTCAAACAGGACAATGAACTTGAGCTTCTCCATGTTCAAAATCTCCACAGGCAAAATCCCATACCACCTGGAAAAATTTCAAGCCTTCCATAAACCTGAGAACACATTTAACACATATTTTTCTTGCTGTGCGGATTGTACCACGGAGAATGTAGTGTAGTATATTTGGTTAGATGTGTTAAATGCCCCAAGTTTTATGTGGGCATGACTACCCAGGCATTAAAAGATAGAATTAGGGAGCACATTTATTATACAAACATACAAGATGTAAGAAGTGCTTTAGGCAGACATTCTATGCAGGAGGGAGATGATTAGAAGTTTAGTTTTTTTAGCCATTCAAATTATATTTACTGATGGTAGATTAAGTGATGTTAAAAACCAGATGGAAAAAGCAGAACAAAGATGGATCATTCAGTTGCAAGTCGATAAGGGATCTGGACTGAATGATGCTGTCTCTTTGAAGCCAATTTTAAAGGATAGGAGATTGTTTCATTAGTTCCTTTTAGAGCTTTTCCATAGATGTCGGGGTAGCTTTAGTTGATGGTTACCAGGTTAACAGCGAGAGAAGTTCTCGTGAGACTTGTGTCTTGTCTTTGGGATGGTCTTCTGTTTTTGATAATGGAGACATATCTCTAGTGATTCTTCATGATTATTTATTTTGAGGGATGAAACTGGGGGACTTTCTTCTTGTCAACATATAGGGTATGCTTAGTTAGCCTTTGTAATGACGTATTGGACTTACGTTTTATTAATGTCTAATTACAGCTAATCTAGATAGCGAGCTATATTCTCACGATATTTCTTATATGTTAGTGATGAGGAATCCTCAACTTTGTCTAAATATTCTGTCCATTGAGTTTTAAAGAGAATAATTTAATATATTCCTTTTAAGTTGATATGACTCGCCATTTCTATTAAATTGATGCATAGTCTATGTAATGTTTTGATGACTTCTAAATGGGATTGGGCTTTGCTGTTTACTGACAGGCAATTTTTGAAGTTTGCATAGAATTAGAAAGTCAGGTGACTATGTTGATAGTTGCTAGATGAAAAACGAGCAGAGTTCTTGCGATATCTGAGAGGCAGTGTATTCATTTTAGATGAAAAATCTACAACTTTGTTAAAGTACTTTTTTGAGTGAGTTTTAATGAGAGTGATTAGAATTTCCATTTTTAAGTAATGCTTTTATGTTGAATTTTATGCTGCTCCTAGCACAATGATTTGTAATTTATGCAATGCTTCTTTGATGAGCTACGAACAGAATTAGTGCATTGTTGCTCATTGACTGAAATTAGTCACTGTGACAGTTAATGATGTAATAAGATGGTTAACTGTGTATTTAAGTAGTGGTGATTTAAGTATTTTTATGAGTCTGATGAAGCATGTTTGTTCCATGCAAAAGCGCTTACTCTGTTGTATTTGAATAAAAAAAGTTTTTATTTTTTAACTGGCTGCCATGTTTGTTGCTACCACATTTTGCTGTGTCACTTGGGGGTTTATACGGAGTGTTGTGACTTTATTTCTGGCAGTGAAGATTTTTTTGCTGCTTATTCCTTAGAATTACTTGTGTGTTATTTGTTATTGGTATTACCTGTGTGACACTTTTAGTCATGCCAAAATATGTAATAAGGTGCTCTTCCATTGAAAATTCCATATGTGTATAGGTCAAGCAATATCAATATAAAGTTACGTTTATCTTGAAAAGCTTTTGATGAACATAACTGACCATAATTTAGTACTGAAGTTTGATTCACTGTCAAAAAAACAAGTATAAAATGTATGTATATATGTATGTATGTATGTATATATTTATTTACTTAATTTATTTATTAGCTTTTGTTTACCATAAAAGCTTAAATAAATTAAAGCTCTTTTCAGCAGAGGCCTGGTAAGAAATGTTCCAGAGAAAAGGTTGTTGCATTTTGTACCTTTGTTATGCAGGAAGAATAATGAACATGTAAAAACTAATATTATACAATACAGATAAAAATAATCTACAAAAACAGGATAAAACTGTTTAACATATATGCTGTGAAGGCTGCCAGCCTAGCCAGATAGGATTTTATACATAATTCTGTCATTTGTAAATAATGTGAAAGCTGCCAGCCTAGCCAGATAGGATTTTATACATAATTCTGTCATTTGTAAATATGAATGTTGAATTCCAGGCTTGTTTTCTTAAATGAAAGAATATGCTGTGAAATATTGAACTCGAAATGATGTAGCAACATTGCCCTCTGATGTAAAGAAAGCTAAGTCAAGCATTTCTTGTCTGTCCTTTTTATTTCATGACTGTCTTTGATGTTTACAATTCGGCTCCGGCGGGGCTAGATGAAAGCTTCCTGCCTATTGTTTTAAGGCTAAAGTTAATTACCAGAATTTACATGTGGAATGTCCTTTATTGCTCTGGTTTCTGCCGAGGTGTAAAAGAATGTAAATGCAGTTTCTGTCAGCCTGGGAACACCAGGAAAGTGTAAAAAAATGATGTAATGGAAAACAGGATTGCAATAGCAATTTAAACAGAGAGAATCAGAAGGCATTACACATTTTTGCCTTGACTATCCAACTCATAGCACTATCTTTCTCATATGTAAGTTATCTTAGACTTGTGTTTTCTTTTAGAAATAGCTAAGAACTAGAAAGATTAGACTAAGTGTTTTTCTGTGATGTCAGAACTGTACTACTGAATTATTTTAAGTGTTTCTATGTGATCTCTGAACTCTTGACTAGCACTGTGTAGTAAGAAGTATCATCTTGTGTTTTTATTATTTATTATTAAATATTTTAAAACCTTTCTTTCAACTGTGGCTGTTTTGTGTAGAGATAATTTAAGCTCTTAAGAGTACTTGCATGCCATTGGTAAAATTGTACAAAGCCACTCTAATGGCTTTAACCTTGGGCTGTACTACCAATTGGATAATAATATCACACAGTAATAATTGTACACCCTTTTAAGGGCCTTTGAGTAGCTGATAAGTATTAGTGGGTGGTGGCAATTGGAAAAAACATATAGTCTGGGAGAAAGGGGCACAGCTGGAGAAACTGTGCCAGCCTTCCCCAGGAGTGTCTGTGTTGTTGTATAAACTCTTCTCAAAGTGCATGTATATGTGTGTCAGCTACTTGGGCAGGGACACGAAGCACTGGTTGGACAGAGAGGGTGTTAGAGTTTTAGCTTGCCCACTAAGCTGAGATCTGAGCCCTATAGCTGTGCCAGTGGGGAGTCTTATCGGGGACCTGGAGAGCAAGGGTCCAACCAGCCCCGGACTGACTGTGATCACTGTGTGCTCTTAAGGGAAATTGCACTTTACTGTATGTATTTGTTATCCTTTCCTCGTATATAAGATACCGTCTCTGGTGTTAGTGGTGAGGATTGAGGCTCCTTGATTGCTGGGCCAGGGCATGGGCATCACATATGCCACTGAAGACACACAAGAAAAAGTGCATTAGAAAAAAGAATAATATAATTAGATAGTAACTGAATTTAATTTGTCAACAAAATGAGGAAAGAGATGCATGACAAGGAGAAAAGGCCCTATAAGCTTCATAAAGTGTGCTGTATGTTGCTAATGTTAGATGATAAAGACAGAAGAGATGAGCAGATATAAACTAATGAGGTAAAGTAAATACAGTAAGTTAGTTTTAAGAGGATTTTTTAGGAGGGTAAAATTGCAGTTGGGAAATAAAGACAGCTTTAGGAAAACGTTATACTGCAAAAAGTAGAGAAAGCAGGGCTAATAGGGTTAATGTTTTATCAGTAGATATTATAATAGATTGTGCTGGAAGGGAAATACATTTGAACTAATGCTCAGATAGTTGTCTGGTTCCTTGATGAAATGTCAGCACTTGAAATGATGTGCTGACAAGCCAAATAAAAGACCAAAGTCTCAGGAGAAGAGAGAATCTTGGTGATCACTCTTCTCCTTTAAACTGCTTTTTGCAGGGGGTCAGTCTCCTCATGCACCCCTAAGTTGGGGAGGGGAAAGCACCCACAACCCCCTGAACTTATAAATACAAACTCCAAGATCACAATACCTCAGAGAAAGGGGAATATTCTGAGAAATGGCATCCCAGACTTAATCTATATAAGTCCATTCTTTCAACCATTCCATCTCCATATTCAGGACTTGCTGTAGTAGGTGTTGACATTTCAAATGATTACCTAGTTGAGTTCATATTTAATGAAAACTTTATTTTATTTATTTTTTTATTTTATTTTACATTTGTTGACTGGGCTAGTCTAGCTGGATACATGCCCATTTTCAGTAGAGGCCCGGGGAGAAAAGCTCCAAGAAACATACAACATTAATACAGAAGTTATGACATATCAATATAATAAAAAGCAACTCTTACAAGTATATAAGTATTTTTTTTTTATTTAAGTACAAATTATAATACTCGTAGGGATTAATAACATAAGCATTAATTCTGTAGAGGGTAATGTATAAGAGAGGGTACATTATACATATATACATAAGTCTTAGATGCAATAACATAGTAAATTGAAACATTAAGGGAAGATTGTGAAGGATGTGGGGTGAAAATTAGTGTAAAGGAAAAAGTTTGTCAGGGTTAGTACAGGAGCATAGCCAGTGTTTGTTGAGAAATAGTTTTAGATTCCTTTTGAAAAGCGAGAGAGAAGTCTGAGTTGTGAGTTCAGAGGGTAGTTGATTCCATAGTTTTCCAAGAGAGTTAGAGAACAAGGAATCACCTGCTGAGTTGTTAGATTTGGTTGTATTGATCAGCAGTTTATTTGAGTAGCGTAGATTCTTGAGATTATTGTAAGGGGTAATGAGGCTAGATAGTATTGGAGTGCTGCTGGGTTGATACAGGGTCTTGTGGGTTATTGTAAGTTGGTGAAATTGGAGCTGGTTAAGAAATTCTAGCCAGTCTAGTTGTTTTAGATTCAAACAGTGATGGGTTATGAAAGGAGAGCCTGTAGCAAATCTAGCAATATCATTATAGGATGTTGCTAGTTTGTTGAGGTTGTTTTTGGAGAGATTGGTGTATACAGGAGAAGCATAGAGTATAGTGGAGATTAAGTGAGTTCTGGCTATAGCGGTCTTGGCTACTGGTGTAAGAAAGGGTTTGATTCTGTAAAGGGATCCTAGTTTTTTGTTAACTAATTTTATTGTGGTGTTTATGTGAGTATCAAAGTTGAGGTTGTTATCGATTGTTATTCCTAAGAGTTTAGTGGTTGGGTCAGGAGAAATAAGAGTACCGTTGTTGGATGTGAGAGTGAAATGTAAGGGGGTGGACTTTCAGGTTGGTGTAAAGAGTAACAGTTTAGTTTTTTGGGGGGTTTAAGAAGAGGCAGCGGTGTGAGAACCATTGTTCGACAGTATTGAAAGCTTTTTGGGTAAGAGACTGAAGTTCAGTTTGAGAAGTGGCTGAACAGATTATAGTAGAGTCATCTTCATATTGAATGCAGTTGGTGTGTGGAATAGCTGTTTGAAGATCATTAATATAAATCAAAAATGGGAGTGGGCCTAATATGGAACCCTGTGGGACACCGAGGGAGATAGGAAGGTGATTAGATAGTTTATTTTGCCAGAGTACAGCCTGCTGTCAGTTTTCTAGGTAGGATGTGAACCAATTCATAGATAGAGGATCAAGAGAAAGGGATTTAAGTATGTGTAGAAGGAATTGGTGGTTGACCATGTCAAAAGCCTTAGTTAAATCAATGAAGACTGCAGAGGAAAGAATATTTTTGTTGCGGTTTTTGTTGATACAGTTTGTGAAGGATAGCAGGGCTGTGGTGGTACCATGGCAAGGTCTGAAGCCATGTTGACAGTTGGCAAGTAGGTTATTATGGAGTAGGTGGTTAAGTAGTTGCTTATGGATGCATTTTTCCATTATTTTTGCTAGAGGGGATAGTAAAGCTATGGGGCGAAAGTTATTGAAGTCATTTGAGTTCCCCCTTTATGTAGTGGGATGATATAAGAAATGTTCCAGATAGATGGGATAGTTCCTTCACTTATGGTTCTATTTATCAGAATGGAAATGGGATAGGAAATGGCTTTAGCTCCTTTTTGCAGGAATTCTGCTGGGAGTTTCTCAGCTGAGGGGGTAGTAGGTTTTAATTTTTGGAGAAGGGAGCAGATAAAGGAAGTAGACACAGGTTGTAAATACAATGATGGGGGTGGGTTTGTAGTAGAACTAGGCAGATTAGAGGTATCAGGAGATAGATGGCTAGCAAGAGTTTGTATAGCATCTGTGAAGAAAGAATTGAAGGCATTAGCTGTTTGTGTGGGATTTTCCAGGTTAGATCCGTGTGATTTGGGTGCGATAGATTGACCTGGGTAAAGAAGTTTGTTAATGCTAGTCCAAAGTTTTTGTGGTTCTTTGTGGGAGGATTGCTGTAATCGGAGGTAAAAGTTCTTTTTGTCTAACAGGATGGCTTTTTTACTATTATTTCTATGTTGCCTAAAGGTTTGGTGATCTGTAGGATTCTTAGTAGTATGCCATTTTGCCCAGGATTTGTTTCTGAGAAGGATTTCTTCCCTAGTATTTTTGGAGAGCCAGGGGGCTGGATTAGCTTTATTTCTAATAGAGCGTATTGGGGTGTGGTGGTCCAGGATGGTTAAGAATGTGGAACTGAAGGGCTGTACTGCTTCATTTAGGGGGAGAGATTTTAATGGTGACCAATTACATTGTTTGAGTTCTGTTTGGAAAAGTTCTGGGTTAAAGTGTTTTTTGGTGCTTACTGTTCTGAAAGTGTTAGGGAAAGTTAGGTTGGTTTTATGTCTAATAATATAAGTAAGTGAATGGTCACTTAGGTCATCTGGAAGGATTCCTGCTGTATAAGTTTGATGAGGACTATTAGTAAGTTTCCAGTCCAAGGTACTTTCTTTGTTATTTAGTCTATTTGTTCTGGTAGGGGAGTTAATAGTTTGTGAGAAGCCATAAAGGTTAATATGGGTGGTGGGGTTTGTATTACTACAGGAATTCCAATCGATAGTAAAGTCTCCTAGGACTATGGTTTTGTGTGGGAGATTAATAGAAAGTCAGTTATGGATATACTCGAGTTCACTAATGTTATTTCCTGGGGGAAGATATATACAAAGGATATTTATGGCTTTATGTGTGTTTACTTGAAATTTGGAGATAATTATTTCAGTATTATTGTCCAAAGGTGGGTTAAGATTAACAGTGCTAACGTGTAGCTCTGCTTTATAGAGGATTGCTACCCCTCCTCCCTTTTTGGCTGTGCGGTCTAGTCTAATAATATTGTAACCAGGTGGGGTGATTCCATTGTCTTTAATGGTAGGTTTTAGCCATGTTTCAGATAAACATAGGATGGCAAATAGGTGGACATCTAGGAGGGCATGAACTTGGGCAATTTTATTGCAAATACTGCGTATATTAAGATGTGCTATAGAGAGTGAGTTGGAAGGTTTCGTAGGTGGTAGGGTACTAGATTTGTTTTGATTATAATTTATAGTGGTAAAGATAGAGTTTGGGCCAGGGTTGGGATGAATGTCACCATCTAGTAGGGAGTGTAGGAGTGTTAAGTGTTTAGGCTGAAGAGGCTTGTAATAATACTCAAATAATTTTCTAGTTTTTAGGTTGGAGTACTTAATGTGTACTAATCTGTGATATTTGGTTAGTAGGTAGCTGGGTTTGCAAATTAAGTTTATGAAGTTAGAAGAGATAGCTAATGTTGGTGTAGAAGTGTGTTTGGAGGGGAAGAGAAGGGTAGAGTAAAGTGGCTGTTCATAGGAGGTTAAGAGATAGGTACCGGTTAGAGGAAGTAAGAGTGAGACCAAGATAAATAATTGTAATTGGTATGGGATAATTAATATAGACATTATGTTGGTTTGTGAGGTGGGAGGAATTGGGGTGTAGGTTTTATAATCAGGTTAGGAGTGCGTTAGTGGGTGGGGAATTATATGAAGGAGGGATGAGAGGCAAGGTATCAGTAGGTGTGTTGTGAGAAATGGGGGTGGGAGTGGTAATGATGTGATTAGTATGATTGGAGTAGGTGTAATGGGGGTGTGTCTTTAGAGGAATAAATGTAGGAGCACTGGGGGCAGGTGGAAATTGGGGGCAGGGTAGGGGAGCGGAGTGAGCTCGCAGGGCGAACGGAGCGGGTTCAGACAGGTAAGCGAGAAGTCAGCAAAAACCTAACAGTAAGCAGCTAACTACTGGGTACCTTAGTAGAGAAGGAGTAGGTCTAGGAGGATGGGTAATAGTGGTCGTGAAGGTAAGTGGTAGCAGAGAGCAAAGGTAAGAGAAAGTAGCAGGTAGAGATGGGGCAGGAAGCCAGTTCACAAGCAAGGGACAGAACGTTAACTTCTTTAGATATCAGGGAAGGATGGAAGATTTAGGTGCTATCCTGGTTTAGAATGCCATCTAGTGGTCAGAAAGAGTTAAAACAACAGAGGCAGGTGAGCAGAGAGAAATGTTTCAAGGTTTGTGAAGGCTCCTAGGGATAGTAACAGGAGACAGCACAGGAGTGATAAAAACTTCTAAATGCTAGGGGATAGAGAGGGGGGAATGGCTGCTGGGTATCCTGGCTAAGTTAGCATATAATACATACTCTAGATATTTAGCAAGTGTTTAAAAATTACCACTTTATTTGATAACGCATACTGTTATAATACTTGCTCTGACAGTGATTAAACTTATCCAGGAGTCACAGATGAGCAAAACCATGTGTTATTCAGGTGTTATTTTAGATGAGATTTAAATTATTTTAGGTTGTCTATCTCTCATAAAGCTAATGGAATGGAGTTCCAGATTTTCAAAAAATAGTGGGAGTACTGTGAGTTGAAAAATGCATTGTTGGAGTTAGTAACAGCAAGCAGCAAGTTCTCACCTGATCACAGAACAGGATGCAATTGAAGTCCAGAATAGTTTGAAGCTATGCTTATGGATTTCTTGAAATAAGGTATAGTGCAATTTTTTGTCATATCTCATTTGCTGTTTAGTTTGGTTCCTGAGATGCTGAAAGAGTTGCAGATTAGTCTGTTATTTGTTTTATAAACCAAGTTTTCCATGCTTTATCTCTTGGTCTCATGAATTGTTTTGTTTTCCTTGATAACCAAGATGCTAAGTTTGTTTTAAGTCTTCATAGATTCATAAGTACATACTAGGTTAGTGATCTTTGAGGAGGTAAAAAGCTAAGCCTTACATTCCAATTGTAGAATTTAGACCTTATATTCTGCACAAAAAACTTAAAGAGAGGCTAAACAATATGTAGGGCTTTTATGCTTTTTTATGCATTTTCTCTATCCATGAAGGACAGGGGTGCTAAACTGAGGGTGAATTTGAGGTTATCCATCCATTAATCCAAATGACATTTGAATAGAGTAACAGAAGTACTTTGCTGTATGGAGAGTGGAAGACAGTTTCATAGAAGGCACCATTTTCTTACATATAAACCAGTACATCCACCATGCTCTGTTCTGCACAAGAGATTGAATTCCCTTGAGCAGGTGTTTATGATACCATTGGACTTGTGAATGTGCAGTAGGTCTGACAGAATAAGGTATGCTGAAGCTCTATGCACAAGTAAGATGTCATCACTGTGTAGCCTGTTTGATACTGAGAAGAGGGACAAGGATTTGAGATGATATCTCTAGTTTTTATGATTTAGGCCCTTGATTTTTTTTTTTTAGTGAGAAAGCATAGTGGCTATCCCAGCGGTGGCAAGTATTTTGATAGGTACATACCAAAAGGGGCATTATATTCAATGATTAGTCTAATGAATAGTGAGTACAAGTTTTACATGCTGGAATCCCTGGATCTTGATGTAATACCTTTAGATATAAGCTGTGCAATGAAAAAGTAGTTCCTTACAGTAGAGGATTCATGGTGATCAAAGGACTGTTTATTGTTGACATATGTCCCCAGATTCCTATGAATGGGATCAATTTTCAGGATGTGTTGTCAATGAGATAGTCACAAGGAGAATCATGCTTATCAAATAACACAATTATATACTTCATGGCATTTAGTTTTAGTGAATGGTTTTGACACCAACTATTTGTTTGAGACAGGCCCACTTGGTGGATCTTGGTGTCCTCTGTGGAGTTTATGATGGCAACAATTTTGCAGTCATCTGCTATTTTAACCTCATATCTGGCTTTGAATTATTTGATCAGGGTCCAGAGTTCCTTGTTTAGTTTAGTAAGAGGGTTTTTGGAATCTTGAGTGTTTTGATTTATTTCTGTGTGCAATAATTTTTTTTTTCATTTATTATAGAGCCTGTTAATAATTGGGTTCCACTATGGGGGTTGTTTTTGAATTTGATGTATTTATTTGTGACAGAGGCAGATGTGTCTATGCAGGCATTTACATGTGGATAAAGGATAGATATAAAGGTGTTGTTAAAGTGAGAGACAATATCATTAATCTGTAGAGATTTTATTGTTTTACAACTATACAGTCTGAGGTCATTGATGAAGATGTTTTTACTTAACGTTGATTGATTTCTGATTTGGTTGTACTGGTACTGTTTAAGAATATGTGGTACATGTCTTATAATACATGTCTTAAGATGATCACTAACGGTTTCAGGGAGAGTACCAGATGAAGTAATATTTTTAGAGGAGTCTAATATTGATTTTTGGTTGGAATTTTATTATATCTAGTTAATATTGTTATAAGCTGGGTGACGTCATACAATGTATAGTCTTTGATGAATTTGATTTGCTTATGCTTCCTTAATTTATTCTATTCCTTCACAGTATGTTGCAATAATGTTCATATATTCATCTTTGAATTGTTGGTTTTAATATACCAACTCCGAGATTGCACTACAGTGCGGAAATGAAAATCTTTCCATTCTGCACTGTACAGAGATGCTGGTTCCCCATGGTCAACATTTCAAATGTTAAATGTCGATCATATGGTCTCAGCTGTATGAATGTAGACATTGTGAAATGATGACCATGTAAAGGGGACCTATATATATATATATATATATATATATATATATATATATATATATATATATAGGTCTACCTGAAACCGTTGAAATCTCGAAACACTGACGACGAGAACACCAACACCGGAAGATCGACAACAGAGAAGACCGGCAGTTGAGAATCCCGACGCTGAGAACTCCGACATGTAAAGGTAAGTGTGCGATAGGGATGGACGTTAGGGTCAGGGTGTGGGTAAGGTAAGTGTGCGATAGCGACGGTCTGTAGGGTTAGGGGTGGGTTAAGTGAGTTAGGGTTAGAGCGTTGGTCAGGTGAGTGTGCGATAGTGACAGACGTTAGGGATAGGGGTGGGTTAAGTGAGTTAGGGTTAGGGCACGGGTTAGGTGAGTGTGCGATAGTGACGGACCTTAGGGTTAGGGTTTGGGTTAAGGTTAGTGCATAGATAGTTGTGTATGTAAGGTTCAGTGTAGGTTTGTAAGGTTTTTGGTGTGCTTGTGTTGTGTGTGTGATTTTTGGACAGGGGATTTGTTTTGTTTGTTGAGTGTCGGGATTGTGGTTTGTCGGGTATGTGATGTTTTGTGTTTCTGAACTTTCGGTTTTGTGGTGTCGGTGTTTTAGCTCGTCGGTGTTGTCAGGTACACCCTTATATATATATATATATATATATATATATATATATATATATATACACACACACACACACACACACACACACACACACACACACACACACACACACACACACACACACATACATATATGTATGTATTGTGGAGTTACTATCCCACACTCCCAAGAGATTCTAATGGTTTTATATATATATATATATATATATATATATATATATATATATATATATATGTAGACCTTGTTAGTAATCTCATCTGTCCCTGCCTGTTCTGCCTGTCCTTAAACTTATGATGCAATTCTCAGTTTTCCCAAGCCTAATTATTTCACTAATTAAGGAGCAGTTATCATCTTTGACATAATAAGTAAAACTGTTCCAAAAAAAAAAATCCTCTGAAAAAATATCTACAGCACACCTTTCCTTAGGCCTGTCAAGCCTCATTCTTGGTCTTCTGATACAAAATCAGATTTCCTTCCCAAAGATTATATTATTTGTGTTAGTACCAGCAATGAACATATTCTCATTTCTGCTTGGCAAAATGTATTTCCTTTTAAATGCCTTCCTATGCAGTGCTTAATGTTCCTTCGTACTCATCTTACTTTTTTGATTCCTTTCCTTAATCCAGTCTTTTATTTTCTCTTAATATTTAATTTTATAAGCTTGGTGCTGATTACTAAACATCTGTCTCTCATGCCATTACCTTTGGAATTGCCTCCAGGGATTACAGCATGTTTTATAAGGATTCACTTATTTTTATTTTTATTTATTTTACATTTGTTGACTGGGATAGTTCGACTGGATGCATGTCCATTTTCAGCGGAGGCCCGGGAGAAAAGCTCCAAGGGTAAGCAGATACAGCATTACATAATACCAGCATTGCATATTACAAACAGATTATTTACAGTGATTACATAAGTAAGCAGGTTAAACAAGTTCCACAGGTTAGAGTTAATCCTGAGCGTAAGTCAGGATTAAATTAAATTAAACAGTAAACTGGTTAACAGATTTTTACACATTCTAGAGAGAGTTAGCCAGGCTTGATACATTGACATAGCAAGTTAAGTACCAAATGTTGTTTGAGTCTAGTTTTAAATTGACCTAAGGTAGAAAGTAAGGTAATATCATCTGAAAGAGAGTTCCAGGGTCTACTTACAGAGTTTGCAAAGAGAGAGTCACCGGCTGTGTTATTAATTTTGCTAGTCTGAATTAGTAGTTTGTTAGTGGATCGAAGCGGTCTAGGATTGTTATAGGGGTGATAATATTTTTAAGTGCAGGAGTATTGTCCGGATTATAGAGGATTTTATAGGCCATAATCAGTTGGTTATACTGGATTAGGCTGGGTAGTTCAAGCCACCCAAGCTGATTTAGATTGATGCAATGATGTGTCCTATAAGGCAGCCCAGTGGAAAACCTGGCAATGTGGTTGTAGCAAATTGAGAGTTTGTTAAGGACAGTCTTGTTTAAATTTGAGAGTAGAGGGGATGCATACAGATGAGTTGAAAGAAGGTGAGAGCGAGCTATGGCAATTTTAGCTGGAGGGGTTAGGAAGGCTTTTATTCTGCAAAGTGACCCTAGTTTTTTATTGATGGTTTTGATAGTTTGGTTAACATGTAGGTCGAATTTTAGATTATTATCTATGATGACACCTAATAGTTTTGTAGAGGGGTCAGGGGAGATTATTGTGCCATCATTTGAATTTATGGTAAAGGTGAAAGCGGTAGACCTACGTGTTAGTGAAAATAACAGCATTTTAGTTTTTTGGGGATTTAGGATCAGACGACGTTCAGAAAGCCAGTTTTCTATTGTATTAAAGGTGATCTGGGTAGCTGACCATAACTCTATTGGAGATGTGGCCGAGCAAATCAGAGTAGAGTCATCAGTATATTGGATACAGCTGACTTTTGGGGTGACAGCATAAAGGTCGTTAATGAAGATGGAGAACAGCAAGGGCCCTAGGATAGAGCCTTGTGGTACTCCAAGGGTGTTGGGTAGAAGATTAGAGAGTTTGTTCTGCCAGAGGACAGCCTGCTGTCGACCATTCAGGTAGGATTGAAACCACTGAAGGGCTCTAGTATCTAGACAGAATGTTTGCAGGGTGTGGATTAAAAGTTGGTGATCAACCATATCGAATGCCTTGGAAAGATCCAAGAAGAGGGCTGAGGATATATAATTATTGGTGCGATTATGGTTTATGGTGTTGGTAAAGGCTAGGAGGGCTGAAGTAGTGCTGTGATGAGGACGGAAGTCATGCTGAGTGTCTGCCATAAGGTGATTCTGGATTAGGTGGTGCATGAGTTGTCTATGAATACATTTTTCCATAATCGTTGCAAGTGGAGAGAGTATAGCTATTGGCCTATAATTGGAGAATTCAGTAGAGCTGCCTCCTTTGTGAAGTGGGATTACATAGGATATTTTCCAGATGGTGGGAATTTTAGCTTCTGCTATGGTTCGATTGATTAGTATTGAGACGGGGTAAGCAATAGCATCAGCTGATTTTTGTAGGTACTCGGCAGGGAGTTGATCAGCAGAAAGTGTAGTGGGTTTTAATTTTTTGATCAAGGTATGGATAAGTGAAGTGGCGATTGGTTGGAAGCTGAACGCAAGTATGTTTCTAGGGGTGGTACTTTCAGGACCAGGGGAGCTAGGAGGTATTTGGCTAGCTTGGGCTTGAATTGTCTCAGTAAAGAATTGGTTAAAACTGTCAGAAACATCTTCAGGGGTTTTATCAATAGTAACAGCAGGGATTGGGATTGAAGTTTGTCCAGGATGTAGTAGATTATTTAAACCTCCCCAAAACTTCTGAGGGTTATTTTGATTTACTGTCTGTAAATTACAGTAGTATTGTTTTTTGTCTTGTAAAATGGATTTTTTAGTTTCGTTCCTGGATTGCCTGTATTTAATGTGATATTGGGGGTCTTTAGAAGAATGCCATAAAGCCCATGCTTTGTTTCTAAGGGTAATTTTGAGTATAGACTCTTTAGAAAGCCATGGTGCAGTTTTTGCCTTTGTTCTCTTTGAACAAACAGGTGTATGCAAATCAAGGATCTCAAGGAATTTGTTGTTAAAGTGTGCTACTGCTTCCTCTAAGGGGAGGTGTTTCAGAATAGACCAATTACATGAGTTTCGCTCTTGTTGGAATTTGGCAGGGTCAAAGTTTTTATTGTTTCTAACCTTTCTGAGTAAGGGTTGTTGGGAATTAATGATTTTGTGCTTAATTACATATGTGAGAAGGTGATTGCTTAGGCCATCAGGGAGGGTACCAGAGGTGTACACAGTGACGGCTGGTGACTTCAAATCACAGGGGGGCTGCAGGAGACGCTGAATGGGTGGGGTCAAAGGGAAGGGGTGTGGTCAACCATAAAGGGGAGGAGCTATGCACAAAACCACAAAAAACTAACTTTAATTAAATACGCTGCCCTGGGTGGCAAACCATCATTATGAAAGTCCAATCAAGACAAAAATAAGTGTAGAAGAATAAAAATATTTCAATGCATTGGCTGCATGACAGCTTACTTAATATCTAGATGGAAACAAAAGGTTGTGAGGCATGAAAAAATAAATTACTTTTTAAATACATTACTGGAATGCCAGTCAAAATCAAGTATAAGAAAAACCAGAAGCACTCAACTCAAACCACTTCTCCTTGCACTGCAGTTCTAATTATAATATATTCAGCTTTATTAAAGTACCAAGCAACATGCTGAAAGTAGAAATCTATGTGATGCCCCACTTGTAAAAATGTTTCTTATCCAAAAAGACCTGCTGCCTGACAACTTGTTTCATGGGGAAAACATGATAAAAGTAAAAATGAAAAGCAAACAAGAAACAAGCTCAAGATACATTGCTTAAAGGATTACTGTACAGGTTATGGACCACACATGATTGGCATTCTGTTTAGTTTATGGGTAAAGTCTGTAGAGATGACTGGAAGTCTCCAACAAGTGTAATGAGCTTTTTAAAATAATGGAATCCTGTCCTTTAATACCCAAGGCTTATACATTATCTAGTCAAGTATTCTCTGTATGGCAACAACAGAAAGGCTTTCAATGTTGGCAATTCTTTAACAGTATGCTTATTAAAGCTTACTTGCATCTTACGATGTCAGACAAGCTTACCTTATGGTCATTAAAGCATTGCTACTTAAACACAGAGCAACAGGCACTTTGAGTGATAAGCATAAATCTGAGTAATAAGCATAAATCAACAGTACAAAAATATGACAGAAACCAGACCATTCTGCAAAATCAAGGACAGATGAAAAGCCACTGTAGTACTTATGCAGTGTGTCCTCCCCATCCAAGGTAGATACAACTACTCCTTGCCTTGCTTGGACACATCCAGAGTCACTACATGGGGGAGTGGGGTGCAGCAAGCATGTCACAATTTGAAATCTCTCTGGCTGACTGTGATGGCCCTGACACATTTGTCATACCTCTCAACCTCAAGAGCAAGAAATCTGGACAAAGCCATACACAGAAGTGGGACAAAGGCACAACAATAAGGACAATTTTTAAATATTGCTCTAATAAACTTAGAAAGATAATAGAATAGGTCTTGCATTAGTATGAATTTTCTGAAGGGTATAAAATCTGAAACTCAAATGTCTGTCATTTTCTAACTTCAGTCTTTAGTGATTTGTCACTAATTTGCCAAAAAACACAATTTTATGAAAAATGGACCAAAACTGTGATGCAAAAATATAAAATAGACACACAATACAGCTTCTACCTGTCAAAGAAGGGACACTTTAATATTAGTACTGCTACCTTGAGCAGCTGACAAAATAAAAGAATCTACATGCATTTCAAGTAATCTATAACTTTGATTATTGCAGTTATTTCTTAATTGTAAACCCTCCATGTTTTCTTCCAAAATTGCTATTTTGCGGAGGGATTATTAGGGGGAAGAGCAACATTTTGAGCCAAAATTGGGGACAGTTGAGAGGTTGGCTATGCCTAATTCTATAAAGCAATTTATTTGCATGTACCTCTCAACCTGTTAATGCAGTAAATCTGAACAAGGCCAAATATATTGGGGGCACATATAAACAGTACTAAAAATTGCTCTTGTATAAATTGAGACAGTTGATAGAAGGGCTCTTACTTTAACATGCATTTTTATGAAGGTTATGAAGTCTGAAACTTATTATTTAGTGACTTCTGGCAAATCATTTAGGAATTAAAACTACAAATTTTATGAACAACAAACCAAAAATAAGAAGCAAAAATCTATTCATTCTTTGAAAATCTGGACAGTTGGGAGGTATAGTTCAGCTGGGCCTGTCTGAGTTTGCTGCCCCTGACAAAATAATGGTTGAACTGGAGCCTCTGCAGCCATTCCAATTAACCATTACTTGGCTATTTCACTCCATTTACCATAAACACTAATGTGCATACTGCTTTACTTCAATGATTGGACTTCATTTGAAAGTTTTATTTTGTATTTTACAGCACAAACATTAAGTCATCTGTTAAACAAAGCAATGCAGTCTCACAATGAAAACTTAGCATTAAAACTTCTCTGCCCTTGAAACTCACATTCATTGAAACAGCATTGAAACCCACATTCAAAGAAAATACATTTTGCCAGTGGCAGATAAAGATTAAGTTTGGGCTGTTTTCGAATCATAGGCCCCTTGCATATGAAACATACATGTGCTCTTTGATACACCTTCCTCATTGTACTAAAATTATATTCCTTGTACAATACAGTACACTTGTTAGAGGGTGTTTTAAATTTGTTTTGAACATTTTTCCAGTAAGCAATGAAACAAAACATATGCACCCATAATGGCAAAACTGCCCAGTTGAGAACATTTATCATAAAAAGTCTACTCAGACTTCCACAGTCCACCATTATTAGTAAATATACACAATTCTACAGTCCACCATTATTAGTAAATATGCACAATTCCACAGTCCACCATTATTAGTAAATATGCACAATTCTACAGTCCACCATTATCAGTAAATATGCACAATTCTACAGTGCACCTTTATCAGTAAATATGCACAATTCTACAGTCCATATTCAGTGAATTCAGTTCTTGCCATAGCTGTCAACCTTAGCACAAAACCTGGACGAAGCCAATAATGGGGGAATACAGTCCCAAAAATAGGGACAAATTTAAAATATTCATCTTATAAACTTAGAAAATTGCTAGAAAAAAAGGTTGTGCTACTATGTATTCTGAAGAACATGAAGTTTGAAATTCAAATGCCGGTCAATTTTACTGCGGACAGAACAAAAACAATTTTCAGCAGAGACGCAGGGATTAATACTGCAGACACGTCTTTGTAAAATGGCAGGGCAGGGGATTAATACTGCAGACATGTCTTTGTAAAATGGCAGGGCACCAGAGCAAATCCACACAAACACAGGGAGGAGATGCAGACTCCACACAGAAGCCACCCCAACCAAGAATCAAACCAGAAAACCTATAGCTGTGAGGCAACAATACTACCACTGCACCATCAAATCTGCAAGGAATTAAACATTCAGAAACCTGAAGTCTGAAATTCAAATGCCGGTCAATTTTACTGCAGACAGAACAAAAACAATTTTCAGCAGAGACGCAGGGATTAATACTGCAGACACGTCTTTGTAAAATGGCAAGGCACCAGAGCAAATCCACACAAACACAGGGAGGAGATGCAGACTCCACACAGAAGCCACCCCAACCAAGAGTCAAACCAGAAAACCTATAGCTGTGAGGCAACAATACTACCACTGCACCATCAAATCTGCAAGGAATTAAACATTCAGAAACCTGAAGTCTGAAATTCAAATGCCGGTCAATTTTACTGCGGACAGAACAAAAACAATTTTCAGCAGAGACGCAGGAATTAATACTGCAGAGACGTCTTTGTAAAATGGCAGGGCACCAGAGGAAATCCACACAAACACAGGAAGGAGATGCAGACGCCACACAGAAGCCACCCCAACCAAGAATCAAACCAGAAAACCTATAGCTGTGAGGCAACAATACTACCACTGCACCACCAAATCTGCAAGGAATTAAACATTCAGAAACCTGAAGTCTGAAATTCAAATGCCGGTCAATTTTACTGCGGACAGAACAAAAACAATTTTTAGCAGAGACGCAGGAATTAATACTGCAGACACGTCTTTATAAAATGGCAGGGCACCAGAGGAAATCCACACAAACACAGAGAGGAGATGCAGACTCCACACAGAAGCCACCCCAACCAAGAATCAAACCAGAAAACCTATAGCTGTGAGGCAACAATACTACCACTGCACCATCAAATCTGCGAGGAATTAAACATTCAGAAACCTGAAGTCTGAAATTCAAATGCCTGTCAATTTTATTTAACATTTGTTAATCAGGGCAGTCTGACTTGGAACAAAAAAACAATTTTCAGCAGAGGCCCAGGAAGAAATAATGCAGACATGTCTTTGTAACATGGGAGGACACAAAAGCAAACCCACACAAACACAGGGAGAAGATACGGACCCCACAAAGAAGGAACCCCAGCCAAGAATCAAACCTGAAAACCTGCAGCTGTGAGGCAACAATGCTACTACTACACCATCAAATATCAAGCATTACAGCATTTACAAACCACAGATATTATGAGGAACAGCTCAGATCAAATATGAGGCAAAAATCTGCAATTTTTTACAAATGGTGGTGGGTAGGGAACTCAGGTCTTTAACACCTGCATACAGGGTACAGGGTTCAAGCCTGAGGTATTCCCTACCACACCACCATGAGCACCTGGCGCATTTACACACACACACACACACACACACACACTCCCTCCTGAGAGTGTTCTGGCTGTTGCTGCTGCAGTCTGGATGCGATGTATCCTCTCAGCATGTCTGTGCACTTTAAAAGTGCACAGACGTCTCCTTGCATCCCTCTATGGGTCTTGCCGGACTGCCTTGAGCATGCGCATAGACCAACGGTAGTTGGGACTACTGCGCATGCGCGAAGTCCGCGAAAATTTTTTTCTGTTTTCTTTTTTAATTTGAGGGGGCTGCAGTCCGGCAGCCCGATGCCACGAGCCGCCCCTGGGTGTACAGTTGGGGGTGACTATTTATGAGTACCCAGTCAGGTATGCTTTCTTTTTGGTTGGGTTTACCTATCCTGGTAGGGGGGATATGATTTGTGTAAATGCATGCAGGTTAATATGGGTGGTTGAGGATTGTGAGGAACAGGAGCCCCAGTCTATGTTAAAGTCTCCAAGTAGTAGGGTTTCTTGGGGGTAGTGACATGATAGCCAGTGCAGGATATCTTCAAGTGTAGATATATTGTCACCTGGGGGAATGTACATACAGATGATATTAATGCATTTATTTTTATTAAGTTGCACTTTGGTGGCAAGAATCTCTGAGTTATTAATCTGAGGTGGTTGCATTACATCTATGGTAACATTCAACTCAGATTTGTAGAGTACAGCTACCCCACCCCCTTCCTGGAAGCATGATCCAGCCTGTGTATGTTGTACCCAGGTGGTAGCACTGCATTGTCTGTAGTGTTAGGTTTCAACTACTGATAACAAAAATCAAATGATTTCTGCATTTCTTTACTAGTTTCATCATCAGAAAACAATCTTAACGTGTTTGTCTATTCATAGGAATGATTCTGCTATAGTATCCTTTCCTTAATGAGCATAGTTTAATAGATAATTAATTTGTAGGCCATTAGAGGCCTAGCCAGTAGCTCGTATTTAAAAATTTTGTCTAGCTTAAATGAGGGCAACACAAAACAGATGGGGAGAATTTGAGGCTGCCCATTCAATTATCTAGGTTTTCATTGAAGGTAACAAGGGTGGTACTCTGCTTGACATATAGTGATAGATAGTTTCTTCTACTGGTGGGAGATATGGTGGAATATGAACCTCTCATATCAATGTATTTTATTTATCTTTTGGTGAAGGTTTCATTCTTTTTCCCTAGTATTTGAAGAATCATTTGTTCTGTGAGGGAACTGTTAAGTCGTACATTACTTTGTAAATGAAGAATACAGCTCTTTCTCTCTTTCAGTGTTTTTTATTAACTACAAGTACACACGTGAGGGAGCCTCATGGAAAGTACCAGGGAGACTCCCAGAACAAGGAAATAAACAAGCTTATGTACTGGTAATAGTGCTGACAGTACAAAAATATGAAACTGAACCAATTAGATTATTACACAGGGCAACTAGTGACAAAAAGATCTGGATTATTCTTGTCTTGATAGGGTACAGACATATTCAATGTCTGTGAGTTAATGTCTATATCACAACAGTTTTGCAGCAGTAGATAGATCACATAGAGCACAATACCCAAACATTTGAGAATAATACTTATGTCATGCTGTAATGTCACGTGATGATGTCCACATGTGCAATGTTTACTTCTGAACTTGTCCACTGCTTAAGCACTTGTATCTAAGTAAGATGTACATGATTCACACTGTAAAATATTTAGCATTATAGTGTGTGTGTGTGTGTGTGTGTGTGTGTGTGTGTGTGTGTGTGTGTGTGTATGCGTGCGTGCGTGTGTGTGTGTGTGTGTGTGTGTGTGTGCGTATGCGTGCGTGTGTGTGTGTGTGTGTGTGTGTGTGTGCATGTGTGTGTGTGTGTGCGTATGTGTGTGTGTGTGTGTGTGTGTGTGTGTGTGTGTGTGTGTGTGTGTGTGTGTGTGTGTGTGTGTGTTTGTGTGTGTGTATGTATGTGTGCTTGTGTGTGCTTATGCTTAATGTAGCCAGACAGGTTTGCTGATATATTACAGTGTAGCCTTTGTTACTGCATGTGGCATGCTGCACAGCATAGCCAAAAAGAAAGACTGTGAGAAACTAGGAAAATACAGAGAAGGAATGTAAATAAGCAGGCAAACAACAATCTGCATCAAAACAATGCAAGAATATGGCAACATTATGATCTAATGATCTGGAAGAAAGTGCTATGTCAGAAGTACAAACTAATGAGTTATGTGATTATGATGCTAATAACATTCAAGCTGTCAGGATCTATTGCACATGCTTCCTATCTTATTGAATTTGAATGCAGCAATTTTATGCTAATATTTATTTCTGTTGTTGCTAGTTATATAAGTACTTAAAACCAGCAGCAAGAATAATATATGAATCACATTTCAAACTAGGGCATGCCCCATCATAGTTCCCTTTAATTTTGAGTGTCAGAGGAAAATGTTTACTTTTTGATTTTTTGTCAGTATTCATCTGAGCTGATGATGTTACATCTGTAGATACAGTGTAGTAATCTGCCTTAGAACTATAATGTTTTACCAAAAATTTAAATCCATAATTATTTGTATCATGAATATTCAAAGTTATCAGATAATTTGAACTAACAAACTATAAACATAGATCCTGCTTATTAATTTTCTTATTGATAGACATGTATTCCCCCACCTTACATTTATAGGTTCATAGGTAAGTACTAGATTAGCTGCCTTGCAGGGCATTTTATGCCTGGCCAATTTCCCTTTTTGTTCTCAAATTACCCTATCTCATTTGGTTAGAGATTGGCCTTATCCATCCCATGGCTGATAATTATATATTACCCATAATGAGAATAACTTAGATCATACCACAGATAACTTGAGAGGACTCATACTTGGGATAAGGCATTTAGTAGCTGCCTCTGTCCATTAGAAATATGGGGTGGGGGCAGTACTGGGGTAAATTTTCTGTTTCCCATCCACAGATCCAAACTGCGCTTGGATATGGACAGGGATGAACTTTGTTTTATATGGATGGGGAGTCTTTTCTAGAGCAGTGGTATCCTCTAAACCTGTCCCTCCAAACCACTCTGTTGATGTTGCAGAAGAGGTTTAGATCCTTAGACTGAGTATTTATAACTTTTGACTTGATGGCGTGCAGTAAATCCATCAGTATTGGGTCACAGGATGTCTTGTATGGCAGACAGGTCACCTATTAGCAGCTTGTAGGATACCGAGTATAGTGACAGGACTTTGAGTTGGTCCGTGTTGGACATGTTCAGGCCTTGTATCCTTTTAGTAAGGTAATTCTTTGAGCATTCCACTTGTTGCATGTGTCTAGAGAAATACATGCCAAAGAGGGAATTATGTTCAATGACTGGCTTAATGATGGCTGAGTTATTTTTAAATAACTATTGCGACCGGCAGCCCATATATCACATTGGCACAGGCACCCCCACACATATATGCACACATGTGAACTCCATCATATGGATGTGTCCCTGTACCGCTCAACTAACCCTGAGTTTAGAAAATGTCTCTGATGTTGCCTTTTAGGTTTTCTCAGACCCTTGAAAGCAATGGATGATTATAGTCAGGTAATAATGTCATGCAATTAAAGTTTCATTCATCTTCTTGTTCAGAAACTACATCATGATTTAAGACTTGTTGTTCTATTAACTTTGTAAGGGATGCAGACTAATATTTCAAAATTCTCCCTTTGTTGCTTTTAGTGTTCCTGCCAGGCTATCCAGAAGTCCTTAGCATAGCTGGTGAGAGACATGGTAGTCCCCTCAAACATGGACACACACCCTTCCCCCTCAAATATCCCTGACATTACAGAACTTTCCTGATTCTGCCTATTGTATCTGCCCTGTCCCTTACAACTCACAGAACTATACAGTCAGTTAAATAATCCCAAATACTACAGTTTCACACTTCATACTGTACAGACAATGCACCGTGAAGCAAGACCTATTGCTCTTTTACCTTTAGCATGTATTAGAGTACTATGTAAAGAGTGTTGTTGTTATTGTCTAATATGTCTTCCCAGTATTACTGGCAGCGATCATTAATCTAGGAGAAGCCCTCCACAGACACAGTGACTTACCCTACATGAAACACATTCCCCCACCTGAGTGCACTCATTCACCCATTCTCACACACACGCACACACACACACACACACACACACACACACACACACACACACACACACACACACACACACACACACGCCTTTGCACACGCACACACACACACACACACACACACACACACACACACACACACACACACACACACACACACACACACACACACACACACACACATTGAATGAAAGCTTTCTAGAACTACTCACTATAATGATAAACTTAAAGTGGAAATTTCATAAGTATTTTTGTAAATGTTAAGTGCATTTACATATACATATGTGTGCTTTCTTAGAAAGGTTGCATGGAAGAATTCACTGAGAGAAGATCACATGCCACAAACCTATGTACAACAATAAGTCTTGACTCATTGTGAGTGATTAGTATGCTGATAAAATTAGAGTACAAAACAATAAGGTACCTGCACTTCTTAAACACTTAAAGTGTGTTGTTTTGATTTTCACGAATTAGCACTGGTGATAAATGCCAAGTCTGATTATTACACGGTTATAAAAGTTATTGTTTCTCAGGCCTGCTTTCTGCAGACTGAAGTATGGCATGTCCATTATCATCAGCCATGTGGAGACAGTTGATTTGGTAATTGCCAAGATAATTCAGTGATCACAAAAGGGGGGGGGGCTGAGCTCATTGACCAGTGTACTAACATGGTACAGATTCAATGCGGATATGCAGAAAGTACAGTAGTGATAACATTGTCATATCATCACATGATGGTATGAATTGTAGAACTAAAATGAAGATTGTAAGTCAGGCCTTGATATCTTTTACATATTTCTCAAAGCACAGTAGCACGCTATTAACTAATAGAATACCCAAACAACAAAAAACGATGGCAGCACGAGGAAATAAAGTTCCAGATTTAATCCACAAACTCAAGACAATTCTCCAAGTAAAAATTCAAGCCAAAAGTAAGCGCTTTTGTCTCCTACAATGGAGACTTCTTCAGACTAACGGCTTCAGCATAAACAAACACATTTAAATACTAAAATAACACTCAATTAAAATAATTGACAATTAACAATTAAAAGCTTGATTAGCTATTTTAAAACAACAGTCAATACATAACAACACATGCCTCTAAATACATTCCCTAATATTTCAGTCCCTTCCTTTTTAAATACATTATAAATTCTTCTCTTTTATTAAGTCCTGGGGAAAACATGCATTTAGCCTAACCTGCCAGCAGTATTCCAACCACCCTAATTCTTCTTCTACATTTATAGTTTTAACATTTGGATGCACTGAATCTAATATTAAGCACTTAAAGTTGATTTTACATTTGTTTTCAACATAATACTTACCCACAGCATTTTTTACATCACCTTTGCCTATAGCATAATGGTGCTAATAAATTCTCCTATACAATTCTATTTTAGTTCTACCTACATAAAAGGAGCTACATTCTACACATATTAATAAATAAACAACATTTTTGGATCTACATGTAAATCTGCCTGGGATTTGTACTAATGTTTTACCAAGTGCAATTTCATTACTGTCAGTATATAAATATTGGCAGTAATTACAATTAAAACACTTTACCATTCCTTTCCTTTCTTCCACAACCTCATTTTTGTTTAACTTCCTTTGAAAAAAAGTCTTTAAAAGTTTTTTGCTCTTTTTTGCACAAATTTGGGTTCATCTCCTAATTTCTCTATAATTTCTCTATTTCCTTTGAGAATTCCCCAATTTCTTCTAACTATACTTTTAATGGTGTTGGAGTCTGTACTGTTTTGTAATGCTAGAGCTGTAGTATAGTCTACAGAAGTCTTCTCCTTTGGTTTATCTATAGTTGTATTGTTCCTTTTAATAATTTCTTCTGCCATCACCTTATCTACCATTTCTTGTGGGTACCCTCTAGTTAACATTCTTTTGCAAAAGTTATCAGCCTCAGTATGAAAAATTTCATCATCTTTCGTCAAATTACTAATCCTATTTATTTGGCCTTTGACAATGTTAAACTTAGTCTTTTTTGGATGTAAACTTGAATAATGTAAATACATATTATTTTGAAACTCTTTTTTGTGAATCTTAGAAACTAATTTACCATCAATTTTATAAATCATTAAATCTAAAAAAATTATTTTTTCTGTACTGAAATTATGTGTGAACTTAATATAAGAAGAAACACTATTAATATATTTTAAAAATTCATTTAATTCATCAATAGTGCCATCCCATGTTATCAGAACATTGTCAATAAATCTCAGCATTTTTACTATATTTGTTACAAAAACACTTTCAAAAATATTGGCTGACTCCCATCCTTGCATAAAAATGTTAGCATAACTAGGAGCTAAGGCAGCACCCATAGCAACACCATTTGTTTGCACAAATAACTGATCATAAAATTCTAAGTAATTGTGGCTCAAGACCAAATCAATCATTTCCATTAGCAGTCCCACTGTGTTGGAAGAGAATTCTCTTGATTTCAGTAATTCCATTCTAACCATCTCCATTCCTTCCTTGTTTGGTATCATAGTATATAAAGAATTAATATCTAAAGTTAATAATATATAGGAGTCAGAGACCTTGATATTGCTCAATTTATTAATACAATCATAGCTAACTTTTATGTATGTGATGCTCTTAGGTACAACTTTTTGCAGATGTCTGTCAACTACAATAGACATTCCCTGTGTTTTACTGTTTCTGCTAACTACTATCGGCCTTAAAGGAGGAGAATCAATATTTTTGTGGATTTTAGGTATTCCAAAAATCCTACTTATTTTGGGATTATTATTAGTTATATTTCCTTTCATTTTCTCATCTATTCTCCCAGCATAGAACCACTCATCTATACATGATTATATTTGTAAAAATCTCTTCATTTCTGTTAAATTGACTGGTTTACAAAAATTGGAGTCAGATAACATTCCTTTCATTTTTCTCTCATAGTCATCTCTATCCAACAGAACCATCAAACCTCCTTTGTCAGCTTTAAAAATAAGTATATTTTCATTTTTAAATAAAGCATCAAAACATTCTTTCTCTTTTTTAGTTAGATTATAATATCTAAAGTTAGTATCATTTTTTAACATTTCTACCATCTGCATTTCACATACATTGAGAAACATCTCCAGTTCTTTAGATAAAGGTGGATTATAACAGCTAGGTTTGTGAATATCACAGTTATTTTGTTTTTGGATTCCCAATATTAATTTGAGGTTTAATTTCTTCACATAATCTCTTAACTCATTTATCATAACTAGTTTATTGGCCCTTTGTGCTGGGGCAAAATTCCACCCCTTACTTAGCACACAGCAGTCATCGTAAGAAATATTCTTACTACATAAGTTAATAATTTTGAAGTTCACACTATTTACATCTTCCATTGTCATTGTTGATTGTTCCAGTTCTTTCTTGGACCTTTCCTGCCAACCCATCTTTTTTGTGACTGTTGTTATTTATTATAATTTGTTTTCTCTTTGTAACCATCTGCTGTCACTTGGGCCCATGTTCTTTTTTGATGATCTATTTTTTGATATACCTCTATAATTTGTTTATTTTCATCTCTCACAGTTCCTTTTGAATGTACTTCCTCACTGGTTGTTTTAGTTTTATTGGCATCCTTAACTTTAGGTCTAACTGTTGGTTTGTTGGTATGTTGTCTGATTTCCCCTGTAGTATTAAAATGAATGTCAGCCACAACAACTTACATATTATTCTTGCTACCTAGTCTTTCTGACCTCCTTACAGTGTTAACTTCTTCTTCAAAGATAACAGCATTAGCATTAGGATCTTTATGCATAGTATTGCTAACATTAGCTTGCAACTGTAACCCATATGCTGTGGCAATGCCATTAGCATATTCATTTCTGTCTCTATAAAACATTTTTGTTTTCCTTTGACACAGCTCCTCATTTAATTTGAGTAAATTTTCTTGAATAAGGACCATTTTACTATTGAAATTGTCCCTGGAGGTATTGTCTTTAAGTATATCATAGTTAATTTTAACTTTAGTGGTAATATCTTCTATTTTACTGATATTGGTTTCACGCAACAGTTCCATATATTGTAGTCCCGCCTTCTGGTTGATATCAAGCCATTTATCAGTGAATTCTTTAGGTAAGTCTTTACCCGCTGGTAAATTTTTGATTCTCAGTCCTCTGGGGACTTGCTTTACTTTTAAACAGTTTGCGAAGAATAAGTTGTCCCATTGAAGATGTTTTAAGGACAACAAATCCTTCTCTAAAACGTTGAACCTCTTTTGCATATTATATACATAGCTAATACTTGGTTCTGGTAAAATATTACCTTCAAGAGAAAACGAGTTAACAGGCAGAGCTAAACACCCCTTTAATAAATCTTCATCATTGCTGACATTTAAACCAGTTCTCCTTTGGTTTTTATTAATAGAATTCACAGTACCGTCTTTGTTCACAATGAACGAACCGCTTTCAGCACACAGCCAGCGGAGACGGCTGTAAAACTGGTGGCTGAAGCAGAACTTCTTTCCATAACTGCCATGCTGCAACAAAAACTCAAAAGAACTCAAAGCACAGCAGCACGCTATTAACTAATAGAATACCCAAACAACAAAAAATGATGGCAGCACGAGGAAATAAAGTTCCAGATTTAATCCACAAACTCAAGACAATTCTCCAAGTAAAAATCCAAGCCAAAAGTAAGCACTTTTGTCTCCTACAATGGAGACTTCTTCAAACTAATGGCTTCAGCATAAACAAACACATTTAAATACTAAAATAACAGTCAATTAAAATAATTGACAACAATTAAAAGTTTGATTAGCTATTTTAAAACAACAGTAAATACATAACAACACATGCCTTTAAGTACATTCCCTAATGTTTACATATTTGTTCAAACACGTTGGCATGTAGTGAAGATGGTACATTTCTGCCTTGGGGTACACTAACAAACCATTGATTCAGACAGTTGTGCCCAGACAATGTGGTATTGACACATTAGATACTTTGTCTGTGTCCAGTGATTAGAACATCCGTATGTAGCATATTTGTTTTTAAAAATCTGTAGCTCATTGTCATGTTTGATAGCTTTTTTTCCATCACACATTTTAGTAGTTACTAGATGATTTGACATTGCTCTACATATATGCAGCAACATCTTCTTCAGTATCAGATAGTTTCTCATTAGGTGTTGGGTGTCTTGAGAATGTGACACTCACAGTCAGTCACTTTCCATGTATATGGACCACTCTGGCATTGAAGTGCAAGAAGCTACTTCTGTTACCTTGACTGTACTTTGGCCAAAACACTAGAATTAATGAGTGGGGACAGTGGTTTGGTGGTCAGTCTGGAGCAGGAACATCTCCAGATCTAGTTGTTATCTTCTCACATGAGCTCACACTTGCAAGGCACTGCTTTTTTTTCTATTTGTGAATATATTTCTTCTGCATTAGTTAGCATTCGGAAGCAGTAGATTACTGGTTTTAAGATGTGTTCATCTCTCTCTGGAGAAAACCAGCACCTCGACCATAACTACAGGGATCAGCACTCATGATTGTTGGTCTAATGATGTTGAGGTAGATGAGCGCTGGAACAGATATCATCATTTGTGGCTTAATGAATAAGGTGTTTGCCTTACAAACACAAGGTGCAGGGTTTGAGTCTAACGAGGGATAACTGGCTAGGCTTAAAATGGCTCACAGGGGCAGTTAGCCTAGTACTAAACTATGAACTATTTAGCTTTGCTGAAAGTTTGCACTTCCTCATATCCAGGTTACATCTTTCTGTAGTAAATTTGTCAATGGATGTAGAACCATGGACAGATCTGGTTCAAACTTGTTTAAGAAAGTTATCTTGCTTAGGGACTACTAACATAGGTCAATTACAAATGCTGGACATTGTAGCGCTTCTGTGGTTATGACCTTGCTAGAATCTGACCTGATACCACTAGCAGTTATATTGTGACAGAAATGTTGGATTTTCGGCTTACCAAAACTGCATTTATCGCTAATTAACTTCAAGTCTGAATTCTTAATAGTGTAAGACACTGCCTCTAACCTTCTGTCATGCATCTTTTTTATCTGGACCAAACACTAGCACATCCTCCACGATGACAACAACACCTTCATGCCCTTTCAAGAGTTTTTTCATTTCATGTTGAAATATTTCTCATGCTAAAATTATACAAAATAGTAGCCTTTTGAGCAAAACCTTCCAATTGGAGAAATAAAGATCATTAGCACTTGACTGTCTTTCTGAGGGTATCTGCCAGCATCCACTTGAAACATGTAATGTGGAGAGCACTATAGCAGCAATCAGCTTAGTTGTAATATCCTTTGGGGATATTACAACTAATCTTTCCCCCAGACTGCGTCATTTAACCTTTTTTTAAACTGACAAACAGATTGCCAATCATTTTGATAACCAGTAAAATTGGCATATGCCATTCAGTAGAGACAATTCTACTTTCAGTCACATCAGTGGGTTGCCTATGGTTGAATTCTGCATCTATTTTAGAGAGTATTAGAAATGGCACCCTTTCTGGATATGGTCAATACATATGGAACAATGTCTGGATTCAGTTTTTTCATTTTCTTGGCTCACAGGTCAGTATGCCAACTTTTCCTTATACAGCCATGGTAATTTTGTTTACTCTGATAATCAGAAACAACATACATGCCACAATTCTTTTGAGCAGATTGGTCACATATGTGTGTGTGCCAGCACCTAGATCCAAAACTCATATTGTTTCCCTTTCACTCAGTCCTTGTTAGGAATCTTTCTATACGGGTGAGCTTGCCTACAGGGTTATATATTTTTATATCTGGTTTATGCTGCCATGACAGTCTGAGGTGCTTCAAGTAATGCAGATACTGCAGTAACATCAATCCCTCTATCTTTTTTTAATTCACTGAGATTTTGCCCTATGTATTAGGAGTTTGACATGCCAGTCTGATTCAATGTTTGGCATAGGAGTTAATGAACTCCATAAACATGTTTTCTGAATACTTTTCTCAGTTTTATTACTAGTGGCTACTTCTTACCCAGTCTGTGAACAGTTACATTTTTTGCATTTGCATTCACTCTTCTACTCATGTACATATTTACTTTGACTGTAATTACAATTTTTATTGAATTTGTCATTTTATCTTTCCATTTTCCTCAAACACATAATTTCCTGTGCTTATATTTGTATTTTGTCTTTCTAGTAATTCACCCTATCAGTCTGAATTGCCTTTTCCAAAGCTAAATTCTTTCCCAGTTGTAATGTTTGAGACGCTATAGTGTAATTCAGCTCAATCACTATTCTGTCTCTAATTTGCTAATATTTTGCATACACCACTGTATCTTAATCACATCTGTGAAAGCATGCTGTTTTATGAGTAATACATTTTTGACAGAAACTATTTATTGAACTTACCCACTGACACAAATAAAGAACTGCAGTGTGCATTGCAGTTCCCCAACTAGAATCTCCTCAACTTTGAGTTGAAAAGCAAAAACAAAATAACAAAAAAAAATAATAAATAAAAAAGATCTTCATTGAAAATATAGCTTCTTGCTACAGTCACTTTATCAAACACACAGAGCTGTTTAGTCCTTCCGCCATAAATACAAATGCAGTATTGACACCAGCATTTATTCATGAAGCTGCAATGTTCTCCCAGCTTCAGAAATAAAATCTCCAGAAAACAAATTCCCAAATTCGGTTTGTTTACTTGCCAGAAATTAATTCTGGTCCTGCACTTGTGCACCCACAGCTTATGTTCTTCTTCATACTGCATTAGTTACAGCTCTGCTCATATGTAACTCTCTGGTCTTCAGAAAGTGAAAATAAACTGTAAATGGCTTCCACTTCTTTGGCCATGGAATAAAGTAACATGTTTAACTTGTATTTCTTCACTTTCAAATAGCTTAAAAAACATGAGAAGGGAAGTGAGTGACCTGCTTCCATGATCGCCAGGCAAATGACTTTGTGAAAAACAGTTTTGGAAGTTTGAATTTTTCTATTTTTTTTTTTTTTTTTTTTTTTAGTTTTTCAGGGATTTTTGGCAGAACATCAGCAAAATTGCTTTATTTTGAGGCAAAACAGCAACCTTTCATTAAAAACACTTAACGTGAGCTCACTGACATTTCCTTGATGCAACAGAAGGGTAAGGACAAATTACCAGACCCTGCTATAACACAATCTCACACAAAAAGTAACCAGTAGGCTGCAAACAAATGACAAAGAGTGTTTTTTTTTAACCCACTGAAACTGTACTATATACATAAGTTTGATAAAAGAAATGAACACAGTAACCAAGTCTATTAACAGAAATTTATATAACAGAAGTAAATAGAATATATTATTGTGTAGCTAAATTAATAACAGATAAAGGTATAGATTTAATAAAACCTACACAGCTCACTAAAACCATGTGTGCATTACAGCAAGAGACATGCACATGGTAGTGCATCGATTTGTATTTAGTAAGTGGCTCTACACACCAAGTAGAGCCGCACAAACATGGTAAACATTGTGGCATGCTAATTACAGCATAAGCAGCTGAACTGTATGCTAATAAACCAATCCAAGATGGAAGAGCTCTTCAACAAGCTATAAAGCAATTGTGTAAACTCAGTGCAGGTTTTTGTCTTGAATTCCAAAAGCTACTGGAATACAACAAAACTACTCTAATTGGAAAGAATGTCAGGGGATGCTGTTGTTCTTCTGCATGTGTATGTGGAACAGGCACAAGACAATGCTGCTGTTGCTGCTAATAGACCTCGGTCAAGAAGGAGCAGGTTGTTTAGACCCCATTTAACTTTTCATGGTCTGCATGAAGTGGAAATTGTAGAGTGCTACAGGATGGGTAGAGACACATAACAGGAACTCAGCAACCTCTGTCATCCTCAACTGAGAGCAAGGGCAAACTGAGGGGAACCAATACCTGTGGAAACCAAGGTATCATCACTTAGAATATTAGCTACATGAACCTTCCAAGACCAACAGTGAATATGCTGGGGGTGTCACAGGCATTAGCAATGCTGTGCTACAACATGCCAGTGACTACATACATTTTCCCTGTACACCTGAGGACAGAGCTACAACTGTGCAGGATTTCTACCCTGTTGCACATTTCCCTGAAGTCCTGGGTGCCATGTACTGCATGCACATTGAAATCAAAGCACCACCTGGGGAACAGGGAAGGGTGTACATAAATAGAAAGGGCTTCCACTCCTTTAACTGCCAGGTCATATGTAATGCTAAGGGAATCAACCAGAATGTGTGTGCTGGCAACCCTGGCAGATAACACGACTCCCATATCTGGCACAACTCTCAATTCTATCAGAGGTTTTCTAGGGGGATATCCCATAAGGTCATTTAATAGGTGATGCAGGGTATGCACTTGAACCATGGCTGATGACACCCATCAGAAATGCGCGCGCGCGCGTGCACACACACACACACACACACACACACACACACACACACACACACACACACACACACACACACACACACACACACACACGCACACACACACACACACACACACACACACACACACACTCTGAAGAAAGCTGTAACGAGGCACATGCGCAAACAAGAAATATTATAGAATGTGTGTTTGGGCTACTGAAGTCATGGTTCTGGTACCTAGATACATCAGGGGGAGCCCTGAAATATAGTTCTGTACTTGTGTTGAAATTTTCACCGTCTGTGCTATCCTTCACAATATTAACTTGAGAAAATAGTTTCAACAGGAACACAAAGAGGAAGGGGCACTAGCAAGGTCCCTACAGCCACATACAGGTGAGAAGTCAGAGGGGAACCACCAGCCAATATGCCCTTGCCCTGGCCAAGAGGCAACTGATAGCACACATGTTCTCCACCTAAGGGGATACAACTTTCATCCTATGCACATACATACATACAGCAAAATTAATGCCAGGCAATGCTCATAACCTTTACTTACTCATGTAATGACTGTGTACTGCTAGCAGCATGCAGAATCAGCCCAAATTAAAGCATTTGTAACTGCTGGACTATCAAGGCAAGTGTTGAACCTGAAGTAGGAAAATAAATGGCTAAGATCGCAAATGGATGTTAGATCCTTGCATACTGTTACTTGCTAATGTACCTAAGTAAAAGGTGAGTGAGTTTTACAGCAATGACATCAATATGTGACAGCACTGTGAAATAATAGGCCTCATGCATCAAAGATACACAAATACAAAAAACTGTAAGACAGCAATACAATTTTCAAAAGAGCATCACAAACACATACATACTAAGCACTCAGTCAGCTGTGCACCCTGGACATCAGATAAAAGACTTCTGTGTTCCTGAATCCAAAAGATAGAAAATCAAGGATATGGCACAGTTATTATCATTAATACAGGTGTTGTTTGGTGGGGCAGGAGGCCAAGGCTGACACAAAAGGTAGTGAGTGTGTGTGTGGGTAAGAAAGCTGGTAGAAATTTTGATAAATTATCAAATGGCCACTGAGACAGAATCAGTTGTAAGCCTCATGCATGACCATGTTCCTGTTATGTGTGTGTTTGTATGGACACTCCAAGTGAAAGGTGTGCTTGTGAGTGTCTGCAAGAATACAGCCAAGCTCTGTGCTAGATCTACATCCTGGCATGTAGGACAGGTGTGAGCCATCCCTGAGAGTGAGAATTGGCTCTGCAAGAGTTGTTCCGGTACATCCATGACCATGGTCAGATGTGCTGCTGCTACCTGAACATGAGTGATGTTTGCTGGATGAGCTCACCTCACTAGTATACCCAGGACCACCCCATGTCTGAGTGTGGACACCTTAGTCAGTGACAGAGTAGTGGAAGTAGTGCCTCTACAGGAGTGTGATCGGGCACAGCCACATTAACTATAATAAAACGATGATGATGCTTGTCTACTTCCACATGGATGCTGTCCCCCTCCCAGCAGATGTTCCATCTTAAACATTGCTCGTTCCATTATGTCATTCATCCAATCCATTGAATTAGCCACATGGAGTAGGCAGTCACACATGCCAGCCTGTACCACAGCTACAACCCTAAGCTTGTCCTCAGAGGCCCTAGTGGTATGTGCCTGTGCCTCCATGATGGCCCTAAACATACATTGAGTAGCACGTAAAGATACACTGGGATTAGGTGGAGGGTGGACAGCAGGGGTCCTCTGAGCAGCCTTAAAAAACATCCTGCATGGCACCTTGCCCACACTTTGTCTATGGCCAGAGCAACCGGCACTGAAGCCTCAGTAACCACATTACCCTGATCAAGTGTGTCACCATGCCCAATCTCTGAGGGCTTAGTGGAATAGGTATGCATAGGCCTATTGACTGTGTCTGACAGAAATAAAGGGGATGGTTCAATGTCAACCTCAGTGTCAGATTCCACCTCTGCACCCTCTGCCTGTGTCTCTGTTTAGCCACCATCATCATCAGAGTCTACCGATATTCTGATATCAGGTGGTAAGAGTCCTACACTTCCACTGTCAGGATCACTTGTGATAATAAGCAACAAAAGATTTTGTGTTAGTGGTAGCTCAGTAACAGGCCCTTCCCTGTAGGTAGCTGTTCACGGATGACTACAGCTGCTCTCCTCTAGGCTGATGAAATAATTTCAGTGGTCCCATGATGCACCCGATCATAAGTCCTGGTGTGAACCCCTTCTATACTGACATCATTGACTATCTGGTTCCAAATCTGCATTCTGGCAGCCACATCCCCACGTCTGCTCTCAATCAGAAAAGTTCCTTGGTGCCTAAATGCCTCCAATATTACATAATTTTCAGAGTCACTGAAAGGGGATTTACGTGGGTTTGTAAGCTTGGGTGCCATAATCCTATGTGACATAAAACAGAGAAGGATACAACACATAAATATCACATAATGAAATTATTGCTTATATATACATAATTGTCAACATTAAGCTCTGGAGATACACATTTCAGTTATTAAAACTGAAGGTTATGTGGTTGTACCACATCACACTCATACACAAGACAATACTTGGTCCAAAACAAGGAATACCACTTTAGTGCTATTTTGTTTCCGACTGAAATAACAGGATGACTACACATTTTCAAGAGAAAACCTTTTGAAATGCAACTTTTGTTGTGGCAACATACAAATGGTAGCTGGCTCCTCATCTCCAATAGTGAACTATAAGAAGTGCGTACAGATAAACGTTCCATTTTCTACTGCATATGTATAATTTGCTTTGTAACATGTTACATAATCTAGAATGCACTTGAAAAATACAATCATACCTTAGGAAGATTAGAAGCCTTCTCTGCAGATAAAGTAAAAGGAATAGCAAATTTCTTTTTTCTCCAAATACACAAACCTTCCAACCTTCAAGTTCTCAAACAACACTGTTACCATTTTATAGTTTACATTCAGGCCTCTCAACATGGTGAAAATACAAATGAGTTGTGAATTCATTTCAATTGTTAAATAACAAATTTTGGAATTCATGTAGCAGGTGTAAACATAGTGTAGGCAGTACCTCACTGCTAGTTGCTAATAGATTGCAAATGTGATTGATCAGTGCGAGGGTGAAGGAAGACAAAACGGCAACTCAGACTGCCTTACCTGCATTGGGTGTGTCACTGAGGATACACTTACAAAGTGCAGAAGTAACTTTAGCAAGCTTTAAAATGGAACTAACAACACACATTTCTCATTTTTGTTCACTAATTGTCTAACTCTCCTGACTTTGCTGAAAAATGTTTTTCACTGTCATGTATTTTTATCAAACATTTAAAGGACAATGATACAACATGTACTAAAGTCTGCATGTGTGAGAGTACAGCACATGTAAGAAAAGAGTGAAACACATTACAATACAAAGAGAAGACAGAGCTGCATTGGTGCAAACATAGTCATAAATGTTTGTGTGATCACTCATTGCACTAAATATGTAAGCCGCACATGTACAAACAAATGAGAGTGCACAGATGAATATGTCTTGTTAATACTATGGAGGAAATGGTAATGACTTGTATGCATATAATTTGCTTTCCTGCTGCAAAGTTGTTTCTGTGGCAAACAGAGAAAAGACAATCCTAGTGAGTTTTGTATGTTATTAGTATGATAGTTCAAATCCAGAGTTGTGTAAGCATCTGTAACTTGTGTTAAAATGTATTTTATGTTAGAATACTAACAAAAGGACACTCGATCAGAAAAATAAAGTTATGCGCTTCCATTTATTTTATTCAGAACTTCTTCAGAACAAATGATACAGTAAACCCACCCCCTTATATATAACCACCATCATGACACTTCTGGATTCAGTAGCCAGCCATTATAAATTTAAAATCTCATTCTTTAACATAACATTTTTTTTATGAACTATAAAAATATTCATTATATTAATACCATGTCTAAAAATTATTTAACAGTACATGTCCTATAAAAATTAACATAACTTAAATAACTTCTGACAGATATTTTCTCATTCAAACCTGGAGCAACATCTACGCTCAAAAAAATCTGACATTTTATTTCTAGGAATTCGAAATAATTATTGATTGACCCTACAAACTTAGATTTATGTACTAACTCCACTATAAAGAAGAAAAACTTCCTAAAATCCTTACACTGTGAAACATTGTTTAGCTAATTTGATGGCATGATCTTTCTTTTTTATAGTCAAGAGATGCTCTTTTACTCTATCTCTTAGCCTTCGAGTGGTTTTCCCAGTATAGAAATGGTCACAGTTGGAACAAACAGCTAAATAAATAAGCCCATCATTTTGACAATTAAACCTACCTTTAGAAATTAACAAAAAATCTAAATGTGTCAAATAACAACTATAGGTTGCCATCATAAGCCTATATTGTGAACATTTCTGACAGGGGAAAGTACCTCATTTTTTGTCTTCACCTGTCTTTTTAATAATTACAAATGAACCCTCAAGAAGCTGTTTTAAATTATTAGTCTTTTTGTAAATAAACCTCAGTTTATCACCCAAAATATCAACTAAATCTTGATTTCCCATGATTATTTTCAATTATCATCTATCATCTTCTTAATCTGTAACCTATCAATGCTCATGGGAAGGTGAAAAGAACACTTCAATACCTCTGTCTGAGAATGTTCTTGACTTTGTTCATTAGTGCTGAGAGAGAAATCTGCCTTAATAATAGATGGAAACTTAATATATTTTTGTGCTATTTCCTTTAGATACTTGAACAATATGGTTTAGATGTTTCACAGTGTTAATCCCATAAACAATCCCAATAAATATTAAATAAGGTATATCATTTCTCATTAAGCTCTAATGTAATGGAGCAAAACATACCTTTGTCACCTTTATATGTAGCAATAACTTTAGGTATAGGCAAAGAATTTTCCCATAATATATCAACTCCTCTTGAGTGAGAACTAGATAACATGGAAAAAAGTTTAGTATTGAGTTTATCTATATCTTTGGCAAAATATGTGTTTTTTTGTAAGAAGGCAACTTAGAAATTAAATAATTTCAAATATTTGTGTGGACTTCCCTTCTTACAAACATTATTTAAACTATTGATATTATGACATGAAGCATAGTAAAAGAGTTTATATATAAGAAAAATCTTGATGATTGGATGGGAGATAAGAAATTCACCCCAGGGATCACTTCTGTGGCTCTGCTCGACAGTGGCACAGGAAAATATCTTTCTTGGGTGGGAAAGCCAGGATACCTTTGGCTAGGCTTATATAGGCCCTAGGGCCAATAGCCTAGTACCTACCTATGAACCTATAATATAACCATTAATTTCCATTTACAAAAAGACATAAGTCTTCACCTCATCAGCTCTGATGTGAATATGAATAAATTTGTGATTAGTCATAATTGAGACACTAATATAAATCAAAGTCATATAAGTAGTAGACACCAATGAACAACAAAAAAATACTATATGGAATAAACCCAAAGTTCTGTATCCCAAAAACCCTTCCATGGAGTCAAATACTTCTAACCTGAATAGCATTCACTGCCCAAGCAGACCACCTAACAAGCAACAATAGTTTATCTTCCCCCCACCACATGTTAGAAAAATATTTATATAGTTATCTCCTAGGACATTTTCAACTCATCTATAGCTAAATTGAACCATTCAATGAATTTTTTCTTATATTTGAAAAGGAACATTAACCACAAATTGGAAGAGATGTAAGATTTTGTAATTACATTACTATATAGTTGTACAGTAAGACTCATTCTTATAAATGACTATTTAAGAATATCTTGTATTACTTTGATGAGAATAATAATGTTAAATATAAAGCAAGACCAAATATAAGACAAATGTCATGATCAATGGTTAATTAGATTATCTTCATTATGAATTAGATAAAATTCTTAAAAAAGAAAGAAAGGGAGTCATTATGTATCAATGAATGAAGAATATAAAATGCAAAAACAGATTAACCAACACCACTTTTATATTAAAATATAAAGGTTAACCATTTTAAATGTTTAAATGTAATAATATATATATATATATATATATATATATGTCATTGCAGACATACAAATCACAGTGCTTAATAAATCATGGAATTCATGTAGCAGGTGTAAACATAGTGTAGGCAGTACCTCACTGCTAGTTGCTAATAGATTGCAAATGTGATTGATCAGTGCGAGGGTGAAGGAAGACAAAACGGCAACTCAGACTGCCTTACCTGCATTGGGTGTGTCACTGAGGATACACTTACAAAGTGCAGAAGTAACTTTAGCAAGCTTTAAAATGGAACTAACAACACACATTTCTCATTTTTGTTCACTAATTGTCTGACTCTCCTGACTTTACTGAAAAATGTTTTTTACTGTCATGTATTTTTATCAAACATTTAAAGGACAATGATACAACATGCACTAAAGTCTGCATGCGTGAGAGTACAGCACATGTAAGAAAAGAGTGAAACACATTACAATACAAAGAGAAGACAGAGCTGCATTGGTGCAAACATAGTCATAAATGTTTGTGTGATCACTCATTGCACTAAATATGTAAGCCGCACATGTACAAACAAATGAGAGTGTACAGATGAATATGTCTTGTTAATACTATGGAGGAAATGGTAATGACTTGTATGCATATGATTTGCTTTCCTGCTGCAAAGTTGTTTCTGTGGCAAACAGAGAAAAGACAATCCTAGTGAGTTTTGTATGTTATTAGTATGATAGTTCAAATCCAGAGTTGTGTAAGCATCTGTAACTTGTGTTAAAATGTATTTTATGTTAGAATACTAACAAAAGGACACTCGATCAGAAAAATAAAGTTAAGCGCTTCCATTTTTTTTATTCAGAACTTCTTCAGAACAAATGATACAGTAAACCCACCCCCTTATATATAACCACCATCATGACACTTCTGTATTCAGTAGCCAGCCATTATAAATTTAAAATCTCATTCTTTAACATAACATTTTTTTATGAACTATAAAAATATTCATTATATTAATACCATGTCTAAAAATTACTTAACAGTACATGTCCTATAAAAATTAACATATCTTAAACAACTTCTGACAGATATTTTCTCATTCAAACCTGGAGCAACATCTACCCTCAAAAAAATCTGACATTTTAATTCTAGGAATTCAAAATAATTATTGATTGACCCTACAAACTTAGATTTATGTACTGACTCCACTATAAAGAAGAATAACTTCCTAAAATCCTTACACTGTGAAACATTATTTAGCTAATTTGATGGCATGATCTTTCTTTTTAATAGCCAAGAGATGCTCTTTTACTCTATCTCTTAGCCTTCGAGTGGTTTTCCCAATATATAAATGGTCACAGTTGGAACAAACAGCTAAATAAATAAGCCCATCATTTTGACAATTAAACCTACCTTTAGAAATTAACAAAAAATCTAAATGTGTCAAATAACAACTAAAGGTTGCCATCATAAGCCTACATTGTGAACATTTCTGACAGGGGAAAGTACCTCATTTTTTGTCTTCACCTGTCTTTTTAATAATTACAAATGAACCCTCAAGAAGCTGTTTTAAATTCTTAGTCTTTTTGTAAATAAACCTCAGTTTATCACCCAAAATATCAACTAAATCTTGATTTCCCATGATTATTTTCCAATTATCATCTATCATCTTCTTAATCTGTAACCTATCAATGCTCATGGGAAGGTGAAAAGAACACTTCAATACCTCTGTCTGAGAATGTCCTTGACTTTGTTCATTAGTGCTGAGAGAGAAATCTGCCTTAATAATAGATGGAAACTTAATATATCTTTGTGCTATTTCCTTTAGATACTTGAACAATATGGTTTAGATGTTTCACAGTGTTAATCCCATAAACAATCCCAATAAATATTAAATAAGGTATATCATTTCTCATTAAGCTCTAATGTAATGCAGCAAAACATACCTTTGTCACCCTTATATGTAGCAATAACTTTAGGTATAGGCAAAGAATTTTTCCATAATATATCGACTCCTCTTGAGTGAGAACTAGATAACATGGAAAAAAGTTTAGTATTGAGTTTATCTATATCTTTGGCAAAAGATGTGTTTCTTGTAAGAAGGCAGCTTAGAAATTAAATAATTTCAAATATTTGTGTTGCCTTCCCTTCTTACAAACATTATTTAAACTATTGATATTATGACATGAAGCATAGTAAAAGAGTTTATATATAAGAAAAATCTTGATGATTGGATGGGAGATAAGAAATTCACCCCGGGGATCACTTCTGTGGCTCTGCTCAACAGTGGCACAGGAAAATAATTTTCTTGGGTGGGAAAGCCAGGGTACCTTTGGCTAGGCTTATATAGTCCCTAGGGCCAATAGCCTAGTACCTACCTATGAACCTACCTATGAACCTATAATATAACCATTAATTTTCATTTACAAAAAAGACATGTCTTCACCTCATCAGCTCTGATGTGAATATGAATAAATTTGTGATTAGTCATAATTGAGACACTAATATAAATCAAAGTCATATAAGTAGTAGACACCAATGAAGAACAAAAAATACTATATGGAATAAACCCAAAGTTCTGTATCCCAACAACCCCTCCATGGAGTCAAATACTTCTAACCTGAATAGCATTCATTGCCCAAGCAGACCACCTAACAAGCAACAATAGTTTATCTTCCCCCCACCACATGTTAGAAAAATATTTATATAGTTATCTCCTAGGACATTTTAAACTCATCTATAGCTAAATTGAACCATTCAAGGAAATTTTTCTTATATTTGAAAAGGAACATTAACCACAACTTGGAAGAGATGTAAGATTTTGTAATTACATTACTATATAGTTGTACAGTAAGACTCATTCTTATAAATGACTATTTAAGAATATCTTGTATTACTTTGATGAGAATAATAATGTTAAATATAAAGCAAGACCAAATATAAGACAAATGTCACCAATTCCATAATAAGTAAACGATCAATGGTTAATTAGATTATCTTCATTATGAATTAGATAATATCTTCATTATGAATTAGATAAAATTCTTAAAAAAGAAAGAAAGGGAGTCATTATATATCAATGAATGAAGAATATAAAATGCAAAAACAGATTAACCAACACCACTTTTATATTAAAATATAAAGGTTAACTATTTTAAATGTTTAAATGTAATAATAATATATATATATATATATATATATATATATATATATATATATATATATATATATATATATTTATATTTCATTGCAGACATACAAATCACAGTGCTTAATAAATCATGTGTATAAATCCTATGGAATGTATAATTACATATTGAACCACACACCCTTACATATTTATTTTAAAAGTTCTATGTCATTAATGTCCATTATTAGCTTATATTATTTAAGCTGTTTCATCTTAAATCTAGATAATAGTCATTTATAAAATATTGACAATACCCCACATATATCTCATAAGGATAAATAGGAGACAAGATGTTTTGTTTTCCAAATACAAAATATAAATGTGCCAAAAGCAATAATAAAATAAATACTAAAGCCTCAAGAAATACAACTAATTATGGAATGATGACAACCTTGCCCCCCCAACATGCCAGATCATATAATTCAAATTGAACTACAAACAAAAATATGTCAGAAGCTCTAAAAGGATAATTTTCAGATTATACCTCTTTAACTTATATTGTCTAAAAAGCATGAATGCGAAAATCAAAATAATATCTTTACTCAACTTTGATAGCATGCCTTTCATCATTTAAAGTGAGAGATCAGGACAAAAGTATAAATAACAGTGAGCTAGAGAGCCCAAAAATAAAGACAATTCCCAAATATAATTTTTTGAATTCAAATAGGTGGCTAAAACAACAATATTTACATCAGCACAAGATCTCAGAGTGGTATAAAGTCAGAAACTCACATAACTACTGCCAGTCTTTGACATCAATACTAGATGATTTACTACTAACTTGTTATAAAACTACAGTTTCAGTAGTTGTTGTGTCTTTCAGCTTTTCCCGGTTGTCGCCACAGTGGAACTCCGGTCTGCTAATGATTGGCAGTAGATTTTTACATGCCGAGTTGCCAGCTCTGACACACAACCTTCAACGAAGGTACACCCATTCACGCATGTCTCCACACAGAAGATGCTCTAGTTGAGAATCGAACAGGACAACGTCTTACTGTGAGGCGACAACGCTACCGCAGCATCACCACTGCAGTCTACAGTTTCAGTAGTAATGAATCAAAATTAAGAGACAAAAATCTGAACATTTTGCAGAAATCTAACCTTTTAAAAGACATGAACTTCAGATTTTACAGGTTTACTAAACTTCATAAAAACAAACCAGAAATGTAGAATAAAAACTGATATTATACAAAGACCTGTACAGTTGAGTGGCATGGCAGCCATCCAATATTGATAATATAAAATAAACAATAGAACCAGAGGAAATGTTCAAGATCTAGCATAAAA
>NC_056733.1:1321811648-1321906648 GCF_019279795.1 Protopterus annectens
TAACTACGGTGAGTTTCCTTCCATACAGATAAGGCTGAAGTTTCTGCAGTGCCCACACTATGGTTAGGCGTTCCTTTTCTACAGCTGCATAGCATTCCTCCCTGGGTTGGAGCCAATGACTGAGATATGCCACTGGGTGCTCTTCTCCCTCTGAGGAAACCTGGCTGACTACAGCCCCTGCCCCATGGTTTGAAGCATCCACCTGCACAACAAATTATTTGCTCTAATCTGGACTGGCTAGCACAGGGGGAACTCCCAAAGCTTCTTTAAGCTTTTGGAATGCCTGTTCACATGCTGGGGTCCACACTACCTTATCTGGCTTGTTTTTCCTTGTCAGGTCTGTGAGGAGAGCAGCTATAGTACTATAATTGGGGACAAACCTTTTGTAGTACCCTACTGTCCCTAAGAATGCCCTCACCTATTTTTTTTGGTAATAGGGGCAGGCCATGACTGAATGGCTACCACTTTGGCAGGTTCTGGATGGATCTTACCACTCCCCACTCTATGTCCCAGGTAGGAGACCTCTGCCATACCCACCCAACATTTACTGGGCTTAATGGTCAGCCTTGCCCTGTATTGTCTGTGCAGCACCTCCCTGACATGCTGAAGGTGCTCATGCCAGGAATGGCTGTAGATAGAAATATCATCTAGGTAGGCAAGGGAAAAATATCCTGCTCCTGCTAGGACATGATCTGCCAGCCTCTGGAAAGCCACTGGGGCATTTTTCATCCCAAAGGGCATCTTCATGAACTCATACAAGCCAAAAGGAGTCACAAAGGCTGACCTCTCTCTGGCACTGGCAGTCAAGGGGACCTGCCAGTAACCCTTGGTAAGATCAATAGTGGTAAGATACTTAGTCCCATCCAGCTTCTCTAGGGCTTCATCTGTCCTAGGCATGGGGTAAACATATGACTCTGTGTGATTGTTCTCCTGTAGTCCACCCAGAACCTGGTGCTGCCATACTTCTTTGGTACCAGCACCACTGGGGAGGCCCAGGGACTACTGGACTCCTGAATTACCCTTAGTTCCAACATTTCCTGTATCTCCTCCCTCAGAGTCTGACTCTCTCTCTCAGGCACCCTATAAGGGGCCTGCTTAATAGGCCTTTGGTATCCTGTATCAACATGGTGCTGAAACAGGTGGGTGCACCCTGGTTTGCCAATGAACATGTCCCCAAACTCCTGTAACACTGCTCAGATTTCTTGAACCTGGGTAGGGATAGCTGCTGGGACAATGCTACCCCTTCCACTAAGGTGTCAGTCTGAGCCTCACTGAGGAGATCAGTCACTAGATCCCCCTCAGACTCCTATTGCCATCCACTGCAAATACTCAGCACTAGGGCCTCCCTATCATGGTAAGGTATCATCATGTTAACATGGTACAATTTGTGCCCTTGCCTCCTGCCTAGCAGTTCTACCATGTAGTTAACATCACTAACCTTCCATACCACCTTGTAGGGTCCCTCTCAAGCTGCCTACAGCATGTTGTGTCTGACAGATATGAGAACCATTACCTGCTGCCTTACAGCATACTCTCTAGCTAGAGCATTCCTGTTATACCAGACCTTTTTCTGCTGTTGGACTTCTCCCAGGTTTTTTCTGGGCCAAGCCCATGAGTACCCTGAGCCTTATCCTGAGGTTTAGGACATATGCCACAACAGACTGCTTGTGAGATTTACATTCACCCTCCCACTCATCTCAAATCAAATCTAGAGGTCCCCTCAACCTATGCCTATACAACAACTCCAAGGGTGAAAAACCTGTGAATTACTGGGGCACCTCTCTGTAAGCAAACAACCGATGGGGCAAATATTTGTCCCACCCCCTCTTAAACTGTTCTTCAAATGCCTGTAGCATGGACTTGAGTGTAGAGTTTAACCTCTTAACAAGACCATTAATTTGGGATGGTAGGGGGTGGACTTTAGATGCTTCTCCCCCACAGTTCTTCCACAGACAAGTCAGCAGGTCTGACATGAAATTGACACCTCTGTTAGTCAGTATTTCATTTTGGAAACCTACCCTGCTGAAAATCTCTAACAAAGCATTTGCCACTTTTTCCTGCCTCAATGGAGGACAGAGCCACTGCTTCAGGTTATCTGGTAGATAATCTACTACCACTAGGATATACTCTTTTCCCCTGTGGAACTTAGGATACTCAGAAGCCCCACAATATCCATAGCTACCCTCTGAAATGGCTCCTCAATCACAGGAAAAGGCATCAAATGAGCTTTCACCATGTCTCCTGCCTTGCTTACCTTTTGGCACTGCTTACAGGTCCTGCAATATCTTGTTACATCTCTGGAAATCCCAGGCCAATAAAAGTTTTGCATAATATGTCTCTTTGTATGTTTTATGCCCATATGACCTGCAAAGGGAATATCATGGGCTATGGCTAGAAGTGCCAGATAGTAGGCTCTGAGCACTGCCAACTTCTGTATTCTCTCACCCTCTAGCCCTCCCTCAGGGGTCCACTCTCTATACAGTAACCATTTGTCTCAGCATACAGATTCCTCCTTCCCTTGAGAATCAGGTGCCTCAGTAGCTACCTCCCTCAGGCCTTGTAATGCAGGGTCTGACAGCTGAGCTTGTCTCAACTCTCTCTTTGTAAAACCTTCCCAGCTCCCCTTCCACAGGAAGTCTGGTATTTTCTGACAGTGGTGCCTCACTGTCAGCCTGGGTACTACTACTCAACTCTGCCCTTGCAGTCACTCTGTCCAAGGGAACATCAGTACCACAAGCAGTGATGGCTCACCTTCAATCTCACTGCTACAGGGTAGCTTCTTCCCTGAAGTAACCACCTCACCATTGTGCAGTCTGTCTGGGTCACCCCAGGCTACCAGACCCACATGCTTGTCTCCAAGCCTGACTACATATAACTGCATGCACACATGGTACTGCATTATCAAAATAATTCCCTATCAGGACATCTGCAGGGATATCCCCAAACACACCTACTTGCATGCTTTATTTTCCACCCTCCCAGTCAAGCGGAACCCTAGCCAAAGGTATTTGGAATGGGGTCCCTCCTAAAGCTCTGACTGGTCTAGACTGCCCAACAAAGTAGCGCTCCTCTTTAACCATTGCAGGCTTCACAATGGTTAGGTCAGAGGCTGTGTCGCTCTTAGCAGTGGCCTCCTTCCCATCCACTAAGATAGGATATAACCTCTTGCAGTATAGTACCATTATTGTCTTGAGACAACTTACTGCTGGCATTCTGTCATTCCCACTTACTGGCTCTCCCAACTTTTGTTCCCCACTTTGCCTCCATGGACATATATATGTTACATGGCTCCACTGGTTGCAATTAAAACATTTAACCCTTGATCCTGGGCATGTACCTGGACTAGTGGCTTCCCCTGCTACTGGTGGACTCTGATGGGGCAGCCTGGGCTGCCCACCATGGGTTCCCTTAGACCAATGAGCAGCACTAGGTGCCCCTTTCCTGTGCAGTTATGCCCTGCTTACTAGGTATAGGTCTCCCTTCTTCCCCAACTTATCTGCAGTATTGCATTGTTTATCAGCTAACCCAATTCTCATGTCCTCAGTCAAAGTGCTAACGGCTTGTTCCCTCATCAAAAGGTCTGCCAGCCCTTCAAAAGTGGTGACCTGACATCCACTCACCCACCTATGAAAATAAGTGCTCAGTCCAGCAGTATATTCATACACACTTCCATCTGCCTTGCTCATGAAACTTTTTCCTATAAGCTTCAGGTGTTAACTTAAAGCATTCTAAAAGACAGTTTTTTACAATATTATAATTTAAGCAATTGGTATCAGACAATTTAGAAATAACAGTTACAGCTTTGCCGTGGAGTAAGGGGGTCAGGAACCATACCCAGAACCCTTGGTCAACATTATACTGTTTACATACCCTTTCAAACACATAAATTAAGCTATCAGAATTATCCACCTTTGTAAATTGTGGAAGAAATGTACTGATCTCTGCTGCTTCTGGGGTTCGGTTACTCCCTTCCCCATTACCTCCATGACTCTGGTGAAGAGTCAGCATCTCCTTTTCATGTTGCCTATGCCTCTCCTTCTCCTCAGCCTCCAGACAGTGCAGTTTCTCATTTTCCTCAGCCTCTAGAAGTCTCAGTTTCTCATTTTCCTCAGCCTCAAGACATCTCAGTTTTTGATTTTCCTCAGCCACTAGATGTCTCAGTCTCTCTGCTGCTTCAATTTCCAAATGCTTGGCCTCCAGCTCAAGTCTCTTTAACTCCAGATGGATTTCTAAGTCCTCTGTGGAAAGGTTGAGCTGTCCATTTTCTGAGAGTTGCACATCTCCAAGGCCAGCCTGGTTTTTCTCCTGATCACTGGTCTGTGATGCAGCTGCACTCAAAGCTACAATTATTTCTGCCTTATTCAGGTTGGCATGCACCAGTCCTTTATTCTGGCACATCTCAGCCAAATGGCTCTTTATTAGGTTGCCATACTCCTCTGCTGACATGCTTGCCTGCTCTCCCTGAGTAACTAAGCTATCAAAAAAAAAAAAAAAACAGTTGTGATATGAAACTCTGAATGTTCACTGCATGGCTGATTGAGAGTGCAACCACCTTCAGTGACCACTGTACACAGCCTACAGGAATTCAATATCCATGCCACTATAAGCCAATTGATATGTGATGTGGCTATCCCACCACTGCTGACCAATTAATATGTGACACTCCTGCACTGGCCTAGTAATCAAGAAGCCTCAGTCCTCACCACTGGCAAAAGTGGGGGATGTACATAATGGGAGGATGACAAGCACACTCACAGTCAAGTGCAATTTCCCTTAAGAACACACAGAGACCACAGCCAGTCAGGGGCTGGTTTCTCCATCTTTATCCAGATCTCTAATAATACTCCCCACTAGCATAGCTATAGGGTTGAGATCTCAGCTGAGTGGTCAAGCCAAAACCTCCAGTACCCTCTCTGTCTAACCAGTGCTTCATGTCCCTGCCCAAGTAGCTGATGCACACACACTCTTTGAGGTCTGATTTATAAACAAACACACACACACACACACACACACACACACACACACACACACACACACACACACACACACACACACACACACACACACACACACTCCTGGGAAAGGCTGGCTCAGGCTTACTAGCTATACCCCCTTCTGCCCAGACTATAAGGTAGTTTCCACTGCCACCAATCACTACTTATTAGCTACTATAAGTCCCTTACAAAAGGGTGCCCAGTCCTACTGTGTAATGTTACTATTAATCCAAATGGTAGTCTGACCAAGCAAGGCTATTGGAGTGGCATGTACAGTGTCACCAAATAGATATGCCAGTACTCTATGAGCTTAAATATGTCTCACAAATATCAGACACAAAGATAGGTTTAAATATATTTAATAATAAATTATAAAAGAACAATACAATACTCAGTAAATCAACACAGTTACTTCAGAGTTAAAAATCACAGGAAGTATTTACAACAACAGTGCAGGACAGTCTCAAATAAATACAGAAAACATCTAAACTAATCTTTACTATATCCCTAACTGCTGCATATCTAAAAGAGTTACTATGCCCTAAAAACTTACTTACAGAGCAAGGCAGGCGCAGATGGTGATGATAAGTGGATGTTTCCAGGTCAAAGACAAAATACAAAATGCCCAGTCTCTCTCTGAGAGAGTTCTTAAATTAATATTGAATATTACTGCTGGGTTAGTGTGGGTGACATCACTTTTTGTCACATGACGTCAGCTCCCAGGCTAAACAGAAATGAATGGAATTTAACATCTCTTTGTGAAAATACATATCTTTCAGATGTTTGCAGATCTTGGAAGTTGTAAAACAATAAAACACTTTTACATTTTAAACCCAGTAATTACTTGTCTTTCAAGACAATACAAACTTCTAGCTCTAGACATTGTATTTGCTACACTGAAAGTGAGAGAGAACTTTTATAACACAATCATAAAGCAATTCAATTTCAACTTATTTTCTTAAAGTTTTGCAAGTTAACCTTTTTTATGTTCTAGTTTCTACTGTTAAAACATAGATTTGCACAGGTATATAGTTTATATGGGTCAACTTCAGAATCTTGAAAGCTCAAAATCTCGAATTTCAAAAGACTGAGTCCAAAATCTTGAAAGTTCAGAATACTGAAAGCTCAAAATACTGAATCTCATAATATCAAAAATACATAGGACAGCAACACTTACTATATTCCAGCACAACTACATACAGAAACATATTACTCTTCTCCAACTATAAGCAAGGGGTGCAAGCCCCCCTGCACCCCCACCCCTGGTACTTAAATATATCACCTCTGAGATTGCTCTCCACAGAAGAAAATGGCAACCATACCATTACATGCTTCATGACTGTCTGTTGTATCCTTAGTCATGTTCCCTTTTAATTTGCTATACTATAACATAACTCAGTTTAGTATAGTGAAGTGGGATATTTAACAAGCAGGGGGTATGGAGGCACAGCTGCCCACATGAGGGGTGCAGGGTGGCTTGCCCTCCCTGCTTATAGTTGGAGTAGAGTAATATGGTTTGTGTTTTGTTTGTTTCTGTATGTACTTGTGCTGGGGTATAGTATGTGTTGGTGTTCTGCATTTTTTTGATATGAGATTCAATATTTTGAGTTTTCAGTAGTTTGAACTTTTGAGATTTTGGACTCAGTCTTTTGAAATTCGAGATGTTGAGCTTCTGACATTCTGAAGTGGAACCAGTTCTGTTCTAAGTCAGTAGGGCATGCTGTGGTTATATTTTAGCTCAGTACATAACATACAGTTCTGTATAAATCATATCAATATTGACAAATGACATAGAATTATTTACAAAATTCCATATTGCTGGGCTGGCAATATTTCCCTATATCACAGAAGGATTATTCTTAGATGAAGATGAAGCTAGGGATCTATGCGCCCTTTCAATTCCAAATGACAGTGCCTCCAGTAGGTCTAAGAATTTAGGTAACCAAAAGGTCAGGAAATTCACCATATCTTTACCTTCTATGTTGTCTGGAAGTCCAAAGATGTCTACATTGTTTCAACAGGACCTGTTTTCCAAGTCATCTAGGTTTTTATTCAACAACAAAGTATTCTGCTTCAATAAAAATGGAATATTATTTTTTCCTTCATGTAGCCTTCCATCTGTATCATTAAGTGATTGTTTAATGCCTGAAATCTGTGTTTTCTGCAGCTATAAATCCTCATGAATCAGTTTCCTCTGGTTTGAACACTTACAGTATCCTTAAAATTATCCAGTTTAGTGTCAATTCTATCTAGTTTTGGTGACAACTCCTGATATTAGCTAGAAGAAAAGGAAACTCTTTTTTGAACAAGGAATCCTGAGAATTAGCCTTAGAGAAACTCATCTTTCAGTCAGGATGATGAATAGAAAAAAACAAGTAAGTGTTTGACAGGAAAATTAAAAAAAAATGAATACAATTTTTTCATACAATCCTAAGTGGCACTTAGAAGTATCAGAATATGTACAATTAACTTGATTAAGATTGCTTAGAAATAAAAATTCCTGTCAGAAATCTTTAAAGTGGCAGAGCTAAAGAAAACTGCTGCTAACCAGAGCTCATCTTGACCATGCCCCCAGTGCTTTAGTCTTATATAAAGCATAGACAAAAATTACTAATTTGTCATGCTGAAGGATTATAGTTTTGCTGAGTGAATAGTATGGTAGAATGTCACAGACTAATAGGGTATCATTACAACAACAACAGACGTGGGAAAATGTAATGCTAGAAGGCATTTGTGCCTTAGCACAAGAAGGGGAATCATAAAAACACAAACTCAATAATAGAACATTCCCCTGTTTTGTAACAGTCATGCAGGAAACTGCTGCATTGCAAAAATAGAGATAACATTAACAGAGTATAGAAAAAAAAGGAAAATGCTTACAAACATCTGCTGTGCATGTGTCTGTCATATATTTTATTAAAATTTTCAATAGATTAAATTATAGAATTTCAAAAAGATGGCTGCAGTAATACAAAAGAAAACTATTTACAATATGTACAAGGTATGTCTGAAATAAAATAAGAATAATTGTCAGTCTAAAAATAGATGAAAAAACATTTCCATCTCAAATAACTCTTTTAAAATAACTACTTAGGTCAAGTTTAAGAAAAAAAAACATTAAAATAAATTAAAACAAAATTCAAAAATTAAACTGGGGATGTATCAATTCCCTGATAAGTCACTTAATGATAAAAATTTAGTCCAAGATTTACTTGAAATAGTTTTTGATGCTGATCTTTATTTGTTAATTGCAAATTCTTTTACTATGACTTCCCGTAAAGATGACAAAAATTTCTTGAAACTGTGGAGAAACTTCTCTTCCTTGGTTATTATTTTCCTTACTGATGTCAGGATAATCCAGAGAAGATAGCAAGTCTTTATTTTCATTAGGAATCAACAACATTTGACATAACTTTTTTCCTTATTTAAGCAGAAAATAGTCTATAATGCTTGGAAAAGCCAATAATTGAATTCCAATATGTAGTAAGTAAAAATGGAAACTTGTAAAGTACATGCTTCCAGTCAACTTTACAATTTTGTAAATATCTACAACATATGCTATATTTACCGTTTGTAAATCTTGCTATCTTGTCTATGATAAAAAGCCCTGTGAATAAACTTCCAAGTAAAGATACAACAAAAAGAACCAGAAAAGTACTTCTCACATATGCTAAGATATGTACTTTATTGTATTCTGAGAATGTTCAAGCTTCCCCTTTAGATACACAATTCCAGAACTTATTATCTACATTATTATTATTACAATATAATGCCAGAACAGAGAATAAATGAGGGACTATGTTTTTGGATTCAAATTATTAGATCTAATTTTGCAAGAATAAGTAATTAGTTTAGGGGATTCTTTGTAAGTAATCTGTTCAAGAAGAAAAAATGTATTTTGACCATGTTCTCTTATACTTTGTAAAACTATCAAATCTTAAGAATCTAAATTATATTCTAATAGTACTATATTTATCGGTTTAAGTTTTATACCACAGATAAACTATGTTATTTTGTTTTTATTTTTCCAATGACCAATTTCTGAGAGAAAGATCTTTCAAAAAAGTATTTAATGATGAAGAAAAGAATACATGTATCAAACCACATATTCAGATCTCAACTTCTGAAGATTGTGGTTGTAAAATCATATTTATATATTTTGATTGTGTAGGAACATAAATGTCAAATTTGAGTAAAATTGCAAATATAAAGCCACATTTATTAAAAAAAAATAAATAAATAAAAATATATGTTTTTGCTCTGATTATGTTTATGTAATACATGTATTAACTAGTCCTGATGTAAAATCCTTGTATTTGTATAGTCAATCTCTGTTTTTAGTATTTTATAACTCTTGGAGCTTTTCTCCCCGGGCCTCTACTGAAAATGGACACATATCCAGCTAGACTAGCCCGGTCAACAAATGTAAAATAAATAAAAATAAAAATAAATTATGTTATCTATAATTTCCACAGCTGATTAACGTTTATGTTATTTGTGTTAAAGAGAAGTATGTGTAATAATTTCCAGTCTGAGAAGTATGAATTTTCCAGCCACTTAATTATTATTATGAAAATTACTGCCTTAGAGTAAATTTCTATGCAAGGAATGTTAATACCTTCAAGTTGTCATGGTCTAGTATGATGATTGAGTGCTTCTCTGGGCTTAATGGGAAGCCAAAAAAAGTTTACAAGTAAATTATTAATTTTTCTTAAGTGTGTCTTGTTAGGAGGAAGTGCATTACACACACTTTCTTTGGGAATAAGGCCATTTTTAATTAACTGGAGCCTAACTGCAAAACATATTAATTTGTTCCAATCAGAGGATAATATTGTTAGATCTTATATCATTTCATAAGTAACATCTCTAGTGTTGTTTAATGATTTGGTAATATATATGCATAGGTATGATGGAGATTGAAGTTCTTTGGCAATTAAGTCACATTGAAATAATTTTGTATTTTGATTTTTGATTAAATCATATACTTTGATTTTAAGCTGCTAAAATGCAGATCTGAAAGTTGTTCAAGTCTTTTGATAATTGTATTCATTTTCTGATGTATTCTTCAGTATTTAAACTATCATTATGTCATCTGCAAAAAAGCATTATTTTAGAATTATGTTTTCATTTAAATTCATACCTTTTATTTTTGGTTACTTATAGTAGAGATTGTAAAAACAAAAAAACACCAAACCAAGTGACGAAGTCACAAGGAAGGATGGAGCCTTCAGAGCCAAGTGCCACTTTAAAAAGCTTTATTACAATTACCAACGTTAAACGGTTTCATCCCCAAAATGTCAGGACTTCTTCAGAACAAAGTACAAAAAGGTACACCCCATTTATATACCTCATGGGTGGCTCTAGTTAACAAATCAATGAATTAAATTAAAAGTGCATGTCATTAGGAAAAACTGCAGTTGACCATAAAAAATGTTTTTAAAAATTCCAATACACATAATACATAGATGAAATTCAATTCTCACTAAGAGTAAATAAACAATTAGATAAAAAAATAAATATCAGAAGACATAGCTCCCCATAACATATACAAATGCTTGACCAGAGTCACTGCATGATTTTCACTTAGGCAATTCTACCCATTATAAAATCTTAGTCAATCCATAAATCCATATGCAACAGTACAAAAAATATAGATGTAAGAAATCTATATTTCTATCCAATTTCATATAAAAAGTTTGTAACTAACTAGTATTTTTTTCACTAAACCCTACATGGCTCACTAAAACCATATGCATGCTGTAGTGCAACATGCACATGATAAACAGCTCTACTGATGTGTAGGGCTGCACAAACATGGTAAACATCATGGCATACGAATTACTGCATAAGCAGCTGAACTATATGCTGATCAACCAATCCAAGATAGCAGAACTATTCAATAAGCTACAAAGTAATTGCATACATTTAGTGTAGGTTTTTGCCTTGAATTCCAAAACCTATTGGAATACAGCCACTGAAACCACACTACATAGAAAAAATATTAGGGGCTGCTTCTGCTCTTCTGTATGTATATGTGCAACAGGCTCAAGTCTTTGCTGCTGCTGCTGCTGATAGACCTTGGGCAAGAAGGAGAAGGGTGTTTAGACCCCATTTAACTTTTCATAAGCTGCATACAGTGGAAATAATAGATTGCTACAGGATGGATAGAGATATACTCCAGGAACTCTGCAACCTCTGTCATCCTTAACTGAAAGCAAGGGCAAACAGAGGGGAACCAAAACCTGCGGAGACTGAGGTAAGTGTAACACTCAGAACTGTAGCTATGGTAACCTTCCAGAGACCAACAGGGGACATGCTGGGGGTGTCACAGACATCAGCATCTAGGATCCTACATCAATTTATTTATTTACATTTGTTGACTGGGAGAGTCCAACTGGACACAGGTCCATTTTCAGCAGAGGCCCAGGGAGAAAAGCTCCACATTAAGTATTATTTGCATTATACAGTTAAAAAACATAGCATTTAAATATAGACATTAGTCCAGTTAAGGACGCAAGACAAGAAGAAAACAAATGTAAAACAGCTGTAGAACATAGTACAATTTTAAAATATGATGACATATACTAAACATGGTTACAAATGTAGTTGAGATTCATCAGTGAACAATTGATACAATCTGTTTTTGAGGTACATAACAGCCATTAGCAGTTGTTGCTACAAGAAGTTAGTATTATGTGGTAGGTAGCTGGGAACATGAGTAGCCAAGCTTGCTAAGAGTAGTTGTTGATAGGGGGCTGAGAGAGGTAGTGGGTGGGGGGGAGTGGATGGTATGTTATAGCATGCCAGTGACAATATATATTTTCCCCACACCCCCAAGGACAGAGCTACAATATGGAGGATTTCTACCCCATAGCAAACTTTCCTGAAGTCTTAGGTGCCATAAACTGCATGCACAGTGAGATCAAATCACCTCCTGTAGAACAAGGAAGGGTCTATATACACAGACAGGGCTCCTACTCATAGATTTATAGATTCATAGATTCATAGATTAGTACTAGGCTAACTGCCCTTGTGGGCCATTTTCAGCCTAGCCAGTTACCCCATGTGAGAATCAAACCCTGCACCTTGTGTTTGTAAGGTAAACACCTTAACCATTATGCCAACAACCCACCCAGTTGCCAACATCCCACCCATTAACTACCAGGTCATATATAATGCTAAGGGAATCATCCTGAATGTGTGTGCTAGCAATCCTGGCAGTTGCCATGGCTCCCATATCTGGCACAACTCACAGTTGTGCAAGAGATTTTTCCAGGGGGGATATCCCACAAGCATTTCTCTCAACTGTCCAGATTTTTGCAGAATGTCAAGTCATATTTTTGGTCTATTACTCATAAAAGTTGTGGTTTTCTGACAAATCATTGGGATAATCTGAGGCCTGAAGCCACTAAATAATGGCAATCATTTAAGTTTCAGACTTTAAATCATTCAGAAAATGTATGTTAACACAAACCCTGTTACCCTAGCAATTTTCTAAGTTTATAAGAGCAATATTTAAAATATATCCCTATTTTTCGGACTTTGCACCCTCAATTTTGTCAGACTTTGTCCAGATTTCTTGCACTAAGAGGTTTAGAGGTATGCCCCCAAGGCAATTTACTGTGGGATGCAGGGTATGCACTCAAACCATGGTTGATGATGGCCATCAGAAATGCACACTCAACCATTGAGGAATGTTATAATGAGACAAAATCTCAAACAGGAAATATCATAGAGCATGTGTTTGGGCTGCTGATGTCAAGGTTTCAGTGCCTATATACATTGGGGAGGGGCTGCAGTATAATCTCAGTACTTTTGCCAAAATTATCATTGTCTGTGCTATCCTACACAATATTATCCTGAAAAAAGAGCTGCAACCAGAACATCAAAGGGAAGGAACACACATTCCACCACCACTGGCAATGCCACCACAGCCACACGCAGGTGAGTATTCATAAGGGGAACCACCAGCTGGTGTGGATGGAAGTAGGTATAGGCATGCACAATGTGCCCTCTTCCTGGCCAAGAGGCAGCAGAAGTACACATGCTCACCTCCTAAGGGGTACAATGTTCATCCTATGCACATACATACAGTAAAATTGATGCCAGACAATGCTCACAACCTTTACTTATGCATGTAATGGCTGGGTACAGCTAGCATCAGACAGAGTCAGCCCTGAATTACAATAATTGTAACTGCAGGGCTATCAAGGTAAGTGTTGAACCTGGAACAGGAAAATAAATGGGTAAGAACAGAAATGAATGGCAGATACTTGCATACTGTTACTTGAAAATGTACCTAAATTGCACGCGTGTGTGAGTTGTCCAGCAAAGACATCAATATGTGACAGGATTCACTTATGTTCATAGATTTCTGCCATTTATCAGTTAACATGCCTCATGTATTAAAAATACACACAATAGAAAAAGCAGTCCAAAGTCTTATTATCCTACATTATCACAAGTGGAGCAATAAGCCTCAATGGACTGTCAACAATTTCATGTTAATAATTGCAACACTAAAAAGGCTGTAAGAAATTAGTAAAAGTTTCAAAATAATATCACTAATATGTATACTAACCACTCAGCTAGCTATGCACGCTGTGTATCAGAAAAAATACATACATATCACTGAAACAAAAAATGAGAAACAAGGTGAAGACACAGTAATCATCATTTGCTCAGGGTGGGGTTTGAAGGACCAGGGTGCCAAGGCTGATACAAAAGAAGTGAGTGTGTGTGAATAAGAAAGACTGGCAGGCAGAAATGTAGCTAATTATCAAATGGCCACTGAGACAGAATGACCTGCAAGTCTCATGAATGCCTCATGTACCTGTTATGTGTGTGTGTGTGTTTGCGTGTGTGTGTTTTGTGTGTGTGTGTGTGTGTGTGTGTGCGTGTGTGTGTGTGTGTGTGTGTGTGTGTGTGTGTGTGTGTGTGTGTGTGTGTGTCTGTATGGGTACTCAGTGTGAATGTGTGTGTGTGTGTGTGTGTGTGTGTGTGTGTGTGTGTGTGTGTGTGTGTGTGTGCGTGTGTGCGTGTGTGCGTGTGTGCATGTGTGTGTGTGTGTGTGTGTGTGTGTGTGTGTGTGTGCGTGTGTGTGTGTGTGTGTCTAGATGAACACAGCAAAGCTCTGTGCTAGCTCTACATTCTGGCATGTTGGACGAGTGTGAGCCATGTATGGTAGAGGTATCAGTTCATCATCATCGCCCCTGCCTGCAAGAACTGGCTCTGCCAGGAGTTGTCCTCACATGTCCATGCCCATGGTCAGATGTGCTGTTGCTATCTGAATGTGAATGATGTCTGTTGAATGAGCTTTCCTCATGACTATGTCCAGGTCCACAACTCTGTGGCCAACCACATCTGGGTGTGGACACCTCAACCACTGATGGAGCAGGGGAAGTAGTGTCACTGTGGGAGCGCAATTGTGCATGGCCATGTTGACTAACAGCAGATGATGTTGTAGACCTACGGCCACATGGATACTGTTCTCCTCCCAGAAGATGCGCCATCAAAGACACTGCCTGCTCCATCATGTCATTCATCCAATCCATTGAATGAGCCACATGATGGAGGCAGTCATGCACATCAGCCTGTTTCACATCTAGAACCCTAAGCATGCCCTCATAAGCCTCCATGATGGCCTTAAATATATACTGAGTGGAACATAATGACACACCAGGATCAGGTAGAAAGTGGACAACAGGCCTCCTCTGATCACTCCTGCCAACCCTCCTGCTTGAAACCTCACCACACTTTGGTTATGGCTAGAGTCAATTGGCACTAAAGCCACAGTAACCACATTACCCAGATCAAGTGTGTCACCCTCAACCTGTCCACTTTCTGAAGGCTCAGTGGAATGGGTATGTGTAGGCATACTAACTGTATCTGAAAGGAATCCAGAGGATGTGTGAGTCACAAATTCAGAGTCAACTTCAACCTCTGCACCCCCCCCCCAAGTTTGCCTCCATTTGACCACCATTATCATCAGAGCCTACTGATACTCTGACATCAGGTAGTAGAAGTCCTACACTTCAAATGTCAGGATTACCTGTGATAATAAGAAACAAACACAGGAATGACATTACTATTAAACTAAATATTAAAACAATAAACATGATAAAAAGTAACACTGGTCACACCGTCGCAGATGATACAGCAATACAGACATGCGGTGGTGGTGCTGCGGTAGCGTTGTCACCTCACAGTAAGATGTTGTCCTGTTCAATTCTCAGCTAGAGTGTCTTCTGTGTGGAGACATGCGTGAATGGGTGTGCCTTCGTTGAAGGTTGTGCATCAGAGCCAGCAACTTGGTATGTAAAAATCTACTGCCAATCATTAGCAGACTGGAGTTCTGCTGTGGCAACCCCTAAATAGGGAAAGTCGAAAGACACAACAACATTACACCCTACTTCCACAAACAGATAATTATATATTCAAATTCTGATTAGTAATAAGCAAAAAAAAAAAAGCATTTGCTTACCATTCGCAGATGTCTCCACACTTTGCAGGGAGGATGATCGTTGAAGAAACAAAGCAAGGAAAGGATGTCAATTAAGCATCACAATGGGAATAACACAGGGGGAGAGTGACTGCACAATTGCCTATATGTCTTCTTCTTCTTTTGGCTTTTCCTGGTTAGGGGTCGCCACAGTGGATCACCTGTCTGCTCATGATTGGCAGTGGAGTTTTATGGTGTCAAGTTGCTAGCCCGGCACCCAACCATCCACAGAAGGCACACACATGCACACACTCACACCTAAGGACAATTTAGAGTGTTCAATCCACCTACAGCATGATTTGGGTTGTGGGAGGAAACCAGAGCACCCGGTGGAAACCCGGAGGAAACAATTGCCTATATGTCCTGTAAGAAATAGCTGAAACTGAAACTTGGCTGAGATGTCCACCCCCACACCCATTTGTACTGAACACCTCTCTTGTATAACTCTATTACTTATCAATAGATATAGATACCAAAAAGATTTTCACAGGAAGTTGTAGTCAAATTATATATTTTATTCTGCAATCAAATATAAATAGGCTCATAGGATGGTAGGTTGGTACTAGGCTATCGTCCCTAGGGCCTATACAAGCCTAGCCATAACAATTCCCTGGCTATTTCTTTCTACACTATTTACTTCCTTGGACCCCTGTTTAGCAGGGTGACTGACGTGATCCCCAGGGTGAATTTCCTTTCTCCCATCCAATTGTCAAGGTTCCTTTTGAAGAGGGCCAAAGAGGTGCTCTGCTTGACATGTACGAGCAGTCTGTTCCAGAGTCTGGGGAGTCTCTGAGTCAGGAACCTATCCCTCCAGCATGTTTTGTTTATTGTGATGACAAGGCTTGGAGGGTGTGGTTCTGAGGGATTGGGATTTCTTTAAGTACAGCATGTCCAACAGCTCTGGGTTTGACATGGCCTAGCATGTTAAGCAGAGATTGCCTCTGAGTAGACGATATGCAGCAGAGTATAGCTGGAGTTGTTTAAGGTGGTCAGTATAGGGCATCTGTTTAGGCCTGTGATTCTTTTATTGAGGTATTTCTGTGGCCTTTCCAGTTGTTGCAGATGTCTTGAGAGGTACATACCAAATGGGGCATTGTATTCTATAATGGGTCTAATGAGGGAGTACAGTGGGACAATGATCTCCTTTTTTCTGGATGAAAAGCCCTTAGTGATGAGGTGTACCACATAGAAGGATTTCCTGAATGTTGTGGCGATGTGGTTATCAAAGGTGAGACCACTGTCCACCTGTGTCCCTAAGTCTCTTATCACACTTTCAGTATTTAGTGTACTGCCACCTATGTGGTAATTCACGGGTACATGTTTTTTCCCAAAGGGGATAACTATACATTTCTTGGAATTGAGCTTGAGCCCATGGCACTGGCACCAAGCATTTGTTTCTGTAAGGCCCTTTTGTAGAGTATCCACATCATTTGGGGATTCAATAATGGCTCCCAGTTTACAGTCATCTGCGAACTTTGTTAGCCAGCGTCCCTTAGTGCTGGCCTGTACTTCAGAGACGTAGATGCCAAACAAGAGTGGTCCTAGGACTGAACCATGAGGTACTCCACTTGTCACTTGTTTTGAGCTGGATTTGGAGTCAGCTACTTTTACAGTGTGGGTTCTGTCAGTAAGCCAGTTGGCAACCCATTGAATGGTGTAGGGATTAATGCCCAGCATTTTAAGTCTATCTATGATTCCAGAGTGGGGGATGGTGTCAAAAGCCTTGGCAAGGTCCAGATAGGCTGTGTGGACTGCCTTACCCTCGTCCACAGCTCTGGAGACTGATTCAAAGAAGTCAATCAGGTTCAGGAGACAAGATCGGCCCTTCACGAATCCAAACTGGGTGGGGTCCAGTGTTTCAAGGTTGCCAATGTCTTTGTTTATAAGTTCCATGATGATACATTCCATGGCTTTGCAGATCAGGCTCAGCAGATTGATGGGGCGGTAGTTCCCGAGATCCAAGGTGGATCCCCCCTTGTGGAGTGGGGATAACCATAGCTGTGTGCCACTCAGTGGCCATGAAGCCTGAGGTGAGGCTATGATTAAACATGACACTTAGGTGAGGTGCCAGTTCATTTTGTAGTTCATGTAGTACACAGCCAGGGATGTCATCTGGTCCCATGGATGCTGTATTCTTAGCTTTGGAGAGTGCATTTTTTACCTGTGTGGCCATTATTACTGGAATTTGGCAATCGTCCGGTACTGAGATGGGCCGTTTAGGGGGTGAGAGGGGGATGAAGTTGGCACTGAATTGATCTGTCAGGATATTGGCAATATTGGTGGGATCACTAAATTTAATGCCATTCTGTTGTAGCTCAGAGCAGATCTGAGCACTGCCATTTAGATTTTTGACATAGTTATAAAGTGCCTTTTGGTTGTCTTTGGAATCTGTGGCAATTTTACTTTCATAACTAGCTTTGGAGGATTTTATGAGGGATCTCAGTTTCTTACTGAGGCTGGTAAGGGAGCTTTTTTGCATCTTGGGATTTTCCTTTTTTCTGCAACAGTTTCTTACTTTTGTTGTAAAGTTTGTTTATGGCAGGGGACCACCAAATTGGCTTCTTTTTGGAGGAGAGCATCTTGTTTCTATTTGGGATGGCACAAATCATGCATGAGTGGATGGACTCATATAATGCCTTAGTGTAGGATACAGCAGTCGAAATTTCAGTTCCCGTCTGCATAGGTGTCATGAAGTTTGTCACTTCTGACTTGAGTAGCATGAAGTTGCCTTTGAAGAAGTTTTTTATGGAGATTTCCTTACTGGGGGGTGGGGGTGGGATGTGGATGTTAAGGGTGATTAGCTTATGGTCAGACCTGACCAATGAGGGGGTGACCATAGGTGTGGAGCATTGATTTCCCATGGTGGTAATGACCAAGTCTAGGATATTGGAGCCCCTGGTGGGATTATGTATTAGTTGATCCAGGGCGTTGGAATTTATGAATTCCAAAAACCATTGGGAAAAGGTGTTGGTACATGAGTAGTTTTCCCAGTTAATGACAGGGTGGTTGAAATCACCCAGTATTAGGGTGTTTAGTTGCTTAATATTTTCCAGTATGTTTAGAAAGGTGTAGTGAGAATCTTAGGGCATGGTGGGGGGATCTGTAGCAAGCTACAATTTGGATTGCAGTCTTACCTAGTGTTAGTTGCACTTGGAGAATTTCAGACGCATTATGTTGGGCAACTAGACTGGTGGTGTGAATATCCTTGGTGAATATGGACACTCCTCCACCTTTAGTGTTTCGGTCCTGGTTTGGTGACTGAAAAGTGTGGTAAGAGTTGTAGCCTGGTATTGCAGGGGTGCTCTCTGGAACCTTGAACCAGGTCTCAGTTACTGCACAGATATCAATGTTCTCCATTTTTAGGAGTGCCTCGAGAGAGTGCATTTTGAGGTTTAGACTTCTAGCATTGAGTAGCATTACCTTCAGAATTTGCATGCTTGTACCTGTTGCTGTGGTGGTTTTGCCTAAAAAAGGCACTATAGGGGTGGCAAAAGCCTTAGCCAGTAACCTGAATCCCAGGGATGACAGGTGCAGACCCTCTCTGGCAAAGCATCGTGGTCTGTCAATCATGTTGTCCCAGGCAGACAGATACTGGATCCCCTTTGAGTGACACCAGAAGCTTAGCCAATTGTTGAAGTCAATTATTTTGTCCTTATATTGTGGTATCATTCTGGGCAAAGGTAGGATGCTACTCAGGGCTAGGGTCATACCTGGCTGGGCCACATGATCCAAGAGCCCTTCCATGTCTCTTTTCATGTAGTCCAGGGAGGTACGTCTCAAGTCATTCATTCCAACATGGACAATGACAGAGTCATATTTGTACTTGTTGTGGAGTGACTTGAGTGCATTCATTATGTGGCAGATCCTGGCATCTGACAGGCAGCTGACTGTAATTTTCTCCTTGTTCAGCCTGGTGAGTGGGACATCGGTGTGCCTGACTATAGTCACCTATGACTAAAGTGTTAGGTACATTGTCTTGCCTTAGGGGCTGTTGCTGGGTGGCACACTGGTGTTGTGAGCTATGTGACACGTTGGTTGTGATTGGTGTTTGTGTTTCAGCTTCAGAGGTCCTTGTTGCTTGGGCAGGTTGCAGTTAAGGGCCACTGCATATGTGCATTTAATGTTGCTATGTGTGGGTGTTGGCAGTGTTATTTTAGAAGGGCTATGTGTTGCTTGAGGTTTAGGGCGGGTGTTAACCTTCTCCTCTTGACTGTCTAGCACAATCTTGGGTGGAGAGAGCTTTGCTTCCAGTTTGGCTATGTAAGTACATCTCTCACAGGTTGTAGTGTTGGGTGGTAGGAGGAGAAGGTTGTCTGTGTAGATGAGGCAATTTCTGCATTGCCCCAGTATGCCCATATTCACGAGGTGGACAGAAGAAATCACCAGAAGCTGACCCTTGGACATGCCTGGTTTGGTGCTTTTTTGAAACGTACTGGAGCTGTTTTCCCTTGACTTAGCAAGGTACTTTGCAATTATAGGCTGTTTAGTGCCTACAATTAATTTCTCCTTATTAACAAAGGAGAGTTGAGTGCTTATATCAGTTTAAGGCTTCCTAGAGCTTTCCAGCAGGTATTAGAGTAAGTGCTAGTCACAGGGGTGCTTAAAGGTAAGATGAAAAAAAAGGTTTATCCTAAACACTGCAGTGCACATTAGATAAGTTAGATGTGAAAGTAGTTAACTTGTTTTACCTGTCTAAAAAGTTAAGTTTTAGTGGAGAGTCACCATTTTTAAAACAGCAAGATAGATTGAAAGGGGGTGGTCACTTTTGTATTCTGATACTATGGAATACAGTAGGATGGCCAATAAATTTAAATAGTTGAAGAGGAGTGATTTCACAAAATTATAATTTTGTGCTTACTCACACAAACCAGTGAAAGCAGAGAGGAAATGAGATATATGGTCAAATTAACATAAAAGGCAGGCAACTAGAAAGACAGTGGTATTTAAGAATATGACAGTAAGCAGGTGGGAGAGTGGGGAAAAATGTTCTGCCTGACTCACAATAGACAGAGCTGTGGTTTATTCTGAAGTTTTAACATGCAGTTAAAACAGAATACAAGTAAAACACAAGGTAAAGAAAACAAATCACAGTATTCAAAATATAAAAAGGCAATAAAGTAATGCAAAATACAACAAATAAAAAGCAAATTAACCTTTCCTTCACAGCAAAGTGTACCAGAGTCTCGGTGAGCCTTTCTAGTAAAGCCTATGTAGGATTACCTGGAAGCTGCTTGTGAGACACACTTGTTCTCCCAGCCACATCAACACTGACATCAAGCAAATGGTGTGCAGTCTCCACTGAGCTGCCTGGATCTCTGACAGCGGACATGAATTCCTCATTTCATATCAGTGATGGTTTGGTAGCAGGACCAGCTCCCTTTGGCCAGCTGTTCTTTGGGAAACTGCAGCTGCCCTTCTCTGGGCTAATAAAATCATATCAGTGGACTGATGCCACATCTGATCATAATTTCTGCTGTGAGCACTGACTACATTGACATCATTAACTAACTGGTTCCAAATCTCCTTTCTGGCATATCCCCATGGCATCTCTCAAGTAGAAAGGCTCAGTGGTGCCTCAAAGCCTGTATTATCACCTCATTTTCAGAAAGTGGGGGATTTGTAGATTTGTAGGTACAGGTGCCATAATCCTGTGGTACATAAAACAGAGAAGGACAAAAAACATAAATATCAAATAACTAATGCATTACTTAAAAAATAAGTCTGTGTATCCTTTTGTCAACATTAAGCACTTGAACCATAACTTTTCATTTAGACCAATTGAAGGTTAGGTGGTTTTCCCACCTCCGTCTCACACACACACAAAGGTTTGTACATACCAAGGAGTGCCACATAAGTAATGTATATATATTTCACACAGAAATGTCAGGATGTATATACATTTTCAACAGAAAGGCACTTGAAACACACTGTTCTTATTGGACTACAAAATGGTAGGTAGCTCCCTAAGCACAAAAACACCAAACAAATGAAGGTTTGTACAAACCAAGGGCTACCACAGAAACAATGTATATATGCTTTCCACACAATTATCAGGATGTGTACACATTTACAACAGAAAAGTCAATTTTATGAATGCCATTCACTTTTCACTGTACCCACCACTTCTGTGGAGGTTGCCTTGTGTCATCTCAGAAGCATAACAGCAGTGTCAGTGCCACATACATTACATTTCTCTCCAATAACATAGAATATTGTAAAATCAAATTTTAAAAATAATAGTTGCGCTTAAAGTATAACCTGTCTATCTCAGAAATGTAAATGTCTGCCCAAAATGCCTATGCTATCAGTGAAGTATAAGAAGTGCATACAGATAAAAGTTCTAGTTTTCCTGGATGTATAAATACTTTTGTGACATTTTACAAAATGTAGAATGGGCTTGAATAACACAAGTATACCTTAGCAAAATTATAAGACTTCTCTGCATTTAAATCACCTCCAAAAGGAATACCAATATTCTGTTTTGTCCAAATACACAAGGCTCTTTACCTTCAAGTTCTCTAGCTACAGTGTTAGCTTTTTATAGTGTAGATTCAGTCCTCTGAGCACAGTGAAGATGCAAATGATGTATGATCTCATTAGAATTGCTAAATATCAAAATTTTGACTTCATGTTGCAAATGTAAACATAGTTTAGGCTGTACATCATTGTCAATTGCTAATGGGCTTGCAACTGTGAAGAATTAGTGTAAGAGAAAAGGAAAACACAACAGCAATGTAGACAACATTCACTGCAGTGGGTGTGTCAATGAGGATTCACTTGCAAGGTGTTGAACTAACTTCAGCAAGCTTTTAAATAAAACAAAACACCACTCATTTATCATTTTAATCACTAATAGCAAAACTCTCCTGCCTTTGCTGAAAGCTGCTTTTCAAAGTCATGTATTTTTATCATACATTTAAAGAAATATGATAAAATATGCTCTATGGACTGCTTGTCTGAGATTACAGCAGAGATAAGGTAAGAAAGAATGCAATAATTCCAAACCACAGTGGAAAAACCTAGGCAAAATAAAACTTTTTAAAACCAAAGCCAGCATAGTGGTCAACTGTTTGAAAACACCAACAGGTACCAAGGCTATAAAATAACTTATTTTTATTAAGCACTTTCATCCTGAAAATCCTGGACTTCTTCAGAACATCATATTAAAACAGCACCCTATATTTATACATATTAAGTCATGTGACCCTTAATGAATCAAGTAATTTAAAGTCCTATTACTAAATAACAAACAACAAATCCATATTATTAACTTTAACCAATGTGCATAACCTATTAAACAACATATATTGATAACTAAAAAGTATTTAAAATATAAGTAGTGCATTCAATACAAAAATGTATAAAAGTATAAAAGATGTGACAATTAAAAAAACAAAGTATCTAAAACATAAAAAAACAATAAGACTGCTAAAATTTCACAACTCCACTACCATTTGGTGTATAAAGAATTGAGAATATGATGTATATCCTCATAAACCACTTCAAAAATATTACTAACATAAAGTTAAGGCTCTATGTCTAAGGATGGGCATATGTTTAGTGTTGTCATTCAACCCAGGGGAAATGGTGGCATTAAGGCTAAGTTGCCAAAAATGTTCCCTCATGGCAAGCTTATTTTCCCAATACCCCCTCCCCCCTGGGTCATGTTTTACAATTTCCATGATACTAAATTAAACCTATTAAAACTGGGGCAACTAATGGATGTTTATATAAAGCATTATTGAGGTTATTATGCTGAATGTCATATATATGCACATACACCCATTTATGTAAGGTTCTCTCAGTCTTTCCCACATAGAAAGAATTACAATCTTGGCAGACAGCGATGTCTACTAAACCACAATCTCCTGTTTCCAACTTAATAATTTGGGGGGAGTATCCAACCAAAACCTCATTCCCTACTAAAATGAAAGAACAATATCTATAGGCCCCACATTTTTAGTACATTTTTTATGACAAAAACTAGAAATAGGATGTTCCAACAGGTATTTAAAGCTACGTTCAATTTTAAAAACAAAATTGGGCCTATCTTCTAAGTTGCAAATGAAGTCTGAGTTTGAGGGAAAGATCACCCAATTTTTAACCAAAATGTTTTTAACTTCCTTACTGAAAGTACCAAAATATAATACCATAGAATTAACAAAATCAATGCTAGAGTTATGATTATCTTGAATGTTGGTAGATTCTTCACATCCCAATAATGTTTTTTATCTGGGCCCCCAACCAGTCATAACTTAGCACATTCAGCTACTACATCTAAAGAGTAACCCCTCTTTCTAAACATGTTAAATAGCACAGATAATTCAATCCTAGTTATTTAAAATCCTATTACTAAATATTAATAAACAAATCCATATTATTAACTTTAACCAATGTACATAATCTATTAAACAACATGTGCTGATAACTAAAAAGTATTTAAAATATAACTAGTACATTCAATACAAAAATGTATAAAAGTACAAAAGATGTGACAATTAAAAAAACCTAAACAGTCTCTAAAACATAAAAAACAATAAGACTGCTAGGTTTTCACAACTCTACTACCATTTGGTGTATAAATAATTGAGAATATGGTGTATATCCTCATAAAACACTTCAAAAGCATTACTAATGTAAAGTTAAGGCTCTATGTCTAAGTATGGGTGTAAGATTAGTGCTGCCATTCAACCCAGGGGAAACTGTGGAATTAAGCCTAAGTTGCCAAAAAGCTCCCTTATGGCAAGCCTGTTTTCCCAATCCCCCCAATGGAGCTTGCTTTGCCTTCCCTTGTGCAAATAAGCTAAGTGGTGATGCATGTCTGTCAGCACTCTAGACAGTACTGAGTGAAAAAGTACACCTGCTGCCTAGTTTTCCCTGTGGAAGCAGGTATAAGTTCATGGCAAGACACTAAATGAATCAGAGTTCTAATCCAGCACAGTCCACTTTTTATTAATGGTGTCCCACTGTAATTTTTCACAAAATGTATAATATAAAGATAATTGCACATAATATAGCAGGTTGATTGAACATGCATATGGTATCATATCTATTATATGTGTAACTAATTAGCATGACAATTATGATTATGATACATATTTTCAGAACTGTGATGGACTTCATAGTCTCCCGACAGACATCTATACACCTCTTATAACACAAGTATAGCTGTAAAAAAGGAATGTATTGTGTGGTCTGAACCAAACTTCAAAACCCTACCCTGAAACTAATACAAGTATATGTATTTACTGTATATTGTCACATATTACTCCTGCGTCAGACCTGAGAATACATAAACCAGCACCTTTTCATATCACACACATACTTGCTTAATTAAGTATAGCAGCACTCACTCTTTAAGGTGTATATTAGTAATGAATATGTTTGTCAAGCACTTCTTCTGTGGCAATGAGGAAAAAACACCTATGTGGAAATATATGTATTCACTTTTTTACATAAGTTTGAATCCCACATTGTACAAATTACTTTTATCAGTGTGCAATGCACCATAAAATATGTATCAAGTCATCAACTGATTCTACCCAAATTCAGGTCCTTAAAGGTTCTTAAAGCGAAGTAATTTAACTTACCACTGTTGACCATTAGACAAACTGTTGTCAGGTATAGTAGCACACATGCCATACATTAATGGCAAATGTCATCTTACCATTGCTGTTTCATAAACTTCCTTTTTCTTTGTTTAGCAATGCTGCTCTCCACTTAACATTGCACAGACCTGGTTGGCATGGTTGTGCGGGTTTGCATTCTGGCCATAAAACATATTATGAATTGGCAGAAGAAACTTTTACTGTTGTTGGCAGACCTGTTTAGACATGGACGGAACTTGGAAGGATGGTGTCCAATTTTGGGCTCAAAGGTGGGGTGTAGAGGAGTCAGAAATATGTGTTGCAGTCCTCATAAAGTGCTACAGCTCTAAGCTGCTGCAGGGTGACTATACCGGATCTCGGTATAAGGCTGAACAGTCTAACTAAGGCTGTCTCTAGTGTGACTGGCATGCCACATACTGAGGTGCAATGCAGGGATCATTATAATGATCTAAAATGACACAAACAGGCACAACTCAACCAGTGACTGGATGCGTTTAGAATGGCTGACATCCCACAATTGTGTATGTGTACACATAAAGCAACTTTAACTAATATGTAAAGCTGTAGATAGCCAAGATTGGCATCCATAATGTTTTCATGTCTCTTTTTCTATCTTTTTTAATTTTACAGCTGCTCAGAAAACTTCAGTGAATGGGGAGGCACATGGTGAACTATTACAAAGACTCAGAGGGGCAAGGGATATGTATGCAGCACAAATGAACATCCCAGGGATTCATGAAGCTTGCGCCAGGTGCAGGCGTAGTGCAGGCGGTATAATGCCAAATATGGCCACCGAGCGATTCAGGTATGATCCAATTCCATGTGCACTACCGGCGTACACCAGAACTGCACAGCCCAGGTATGATAATCACCCCATGCGCAGTGTCAAACCATGCAAATGAAGGCATATAGTGATTCATGAAGTGGTGCAGGTGTAGCGTAAGCCCACGGAAATGTAAACCAAAAAACACGGTTTACATTTTCCCAAGCAGAACATCGGAGCTATGGAAGCGGACCAGACTCATGTATTACAAAGTTAACATATGCCAATGGCTAAATACACAGCCAATGGCATAAGAAAAGATGCACAACACCTAAAAAACAACATTTAATGTCATGTCCACAGTAACGCACAGTACAACCACAGGGCATGTGTGCGCAAACTGGAACACAAAGAAAATATATACAAATGTCATAAAATCACAATGTAATACAAATCAGGATTTCACTATAATACGCAATGGTATGCATGGTACACCACAACCAAGGTGCAAGGGTTGCTAAGGGTCTGTGACAGTGTTCGGTGTGGTAACTATGAATTAGTAGTCAATGCCATGCAAATGAGGCAGATAATACTGAATCGCAAACGTCCCGCCAGATGAAGGATGTACCATACGGTGCAGCGCTATAACACCGAGGAGTGGCTCACAGGTGATACAATGTATCAGCAGAGGGGTGTGCCATCGTAGCTGTAAGCACATTGGAGCAATGCAAATCTAGCCTGGCCATTGCTAAGCAAAGCTGCAGGACAGGGGTGGGGAGGTAGGTATAGAATTGTTTAGCTGAGAGCACATATGGTGCCCGGAAGAGCATGTGTACGGGGATGAAAACATGCCCGAAACCCGGTAAGCAGATGCACGAGCCACGAACAATAGCACAAACAGGAAGGTCAGGGGAAGAAAAGAAGGAAATGCTGCAGTAGGCTAATTTGAGTACAACTGAGCAATTAACACCTATCAACTCACGGTGGACAATCGACAGCAGCTGACAAGTCTGCTTGCAGAAACCTGCAAAACAGGATAGGGGAGGCATTGGATTGCAAAGAAAGGAGGGGAGGCATTGGATTGCAAAGATAGGAGAGCTGTCATAGCAGAGTAAAGCAAACCTACATTAGACTGGCAATAGAACACATTACGCAAGATAAGCCAGGTCTAGGAAAGTACAAATGAAAGCAGGCTGCTGGATGTATGCCAGAAAATGGTAAGTGAAATGTGCAGAAATGTAAAGGGAAGGGCAAGAGGTAATCCACAGCAGCCAAATGTAATTCAACACCAAAGGCACCACAGTAGTAGTTCCTGTAGTAAAACACATAAGATACCCTGTAGCTACGACCGTACATACACACCCTATGACATCATCGGTATTCACTGCACAATAGTATAAAGTGTGAAAGCCCCGACACACACTTGTGTATTCCCAAACACTGCACCATAGGTGTAAACACACGGGGAACATTTAAAATGTACATGTTGGGAGCTGCCATAGCTGTGATTCATCACCATGTGTTAGAGACTGATGATGTTGTGGAGGATGATGCCGACAACCACCGTAGGCCCCGGAGGAGGAGAAGAGTGTTCAGACCAAGGGTAACCTACCAGGGGCTACATGATCTGAAGATAGTAGAGCGTTACAGGGTAAACTGGGATATCTTACAGCAAATAGTGGAGCTGTGCCGGCCACGCCTGAGAACCAGAAACAACAGAGGGGAACCCATCCCAGTGGACACGAAGGTATGTGTAAGCTTGCGAATACTAGCCACAGGTACCTTTCAAAGGCCAACTGGAGATATAATGAGGATCTCACAGGCATCAGCATCCAGGGTACTACACCACTTCCTGGATGCCATGTTACCATATGCCAATGAGCATATATACTTCCCCCAAACTCAGGAGGAGTTGGCCAGCAATATGCATCACTTCTATCATGTGGCACACTACCCGGAAGTACTGGGTGTGATAGACTGCACGCACATACATATTAAGTCACCACCCAGTGAGCATGGTAGGCACTACATAACCCGCAAGGGATTCCACTCCATCAACCGCCAGGTCGTGTGCAATGCCCAGGGTATTATCATGGATGTGTGTGCTGGCAGCCCTGGAAGCTACCATGACTCCCATATCTGGCATGCCTCACAGCTGTATCAGGTATTTGTCAGGGGGGACATCCCACATGGCCACCTTGTGGGGGATGCTGGCTATGCACTGGAGCCGTGGATGATGACTCCCATCAGAAATGCACACACACCCATGCAAGAACGCCATAATGAGGCACACGCACAAACCAGAATCATCATAGAGCATGTGTTCAGGATGCTGAAATCACGGTTCCGTTGCTTAGACACATCTGGTGGAGCCTTGCGGTACTCTCCAGGCACATGTGCCCACATCTTCATAGTATGTGCCATGCTACATAATATGATCCTGCGGAAACAGCTGCAGCAGGGACAAAATGGTGAAGGCCCACATAGCCCACCACAATTGCCAAGGCCATCACAGGCACAGAGGGATTCAGACCACGAATACACTGTGCCAGCCCCAGTAGGCAGACGGAGGCATGCCCAATATGCCTACACCTTGGCAAAGAGGGAATGTATAGCACATACTCTGACAGTGTAGGCCCCTACGGACTGACACACCTCTCCACCTGCACACACAGTAAAATGGATGGCACACACACATGACCACCTTTAAATTGTAATGTATAGGTGGCCCACTGTGTGAATCCTACTTAGGCAGCCCTCAAACATTGTACTCACAACAGCTATTGGCACACGGAATGTCAACACCTGAACAGTACATGCGCCTATCAGCATATGTTGGTGCTGTGTGTATAGGTTCCCAGGTACATCGGTAGGTACATGCCCGATTGTCAGAGGCCATACACCAAATGAGGCAAACAGTGTCTGTTGTTGCCATAACTTCAAGTAACCAACTGTTGCTTAGTGGAGCAGAGGCAATCGCGGGATCACATATGTGTAAGCACTGTTCTTCACACACTCTGCATGGATTCCCTGCTGCGTTAATGAGGGGCTCCACATAATGTAATCATGGATGTTGTGTCAAGACATGGGGTGTACCCATGACAGGTATTCGTCACCTCAGCATGCTCCACCTACGGTCGTTTGAAGGTGTAGCACATTATCGTGTGTGGCTCACTGTGATATACATAACCCAATGCCGGAGCACATCCAGTAAACATCACATGGACATACCATTAACTGGACTCATCAATATGTGAACTAACTGAGTTACCCATGTGAGTGCAGTATGGAGTAACAGAAGTAGTATACTCCACATACAAAATGCCATAACACGTGTACACATCCCAGATGGCCAAGTGGTAAATGCAGTGACCGTCGTGCATGTTCCTCGTCCCATGTCCTGCAAGGGATGTAACATAATCCCGAAGGCACGAGTAATGCATGTCAGATGCAGGTCATCAGATCATGTTTAGCACACGCTAGCAGGAATATGCATTGCCCACTGCTGGTAAGTGTAGTTTAAATATGACTATACGGATATGCGCAAAACAGGACTAAGCTTTCTCGAATATTGCGCAGATCACGGTCAATGATGTCCAGAACAGATGATTAAACCTGCATCATTCACCCCTGTACTAATAGCGCCTGCTCTGAAGGGTAAAATGACCACTGCCAGGAGTAGAACACGCAATCATGTATACAATCACCTAACACTATGGTAGCCAAGATGTACCTATGGTAGGGTTGCCACCTTTTCAAATGAGCAATGTGGAACATACGTCAGATTTCTGCAGGGCGACACATACACCCGGCCAGTACTAAAATCAGAACCTCACATTCTTGCCTAGATAAAAGCTTATTCTTGTAATGTTTTAGTTACTTATTCTGTTTCTTATAACATTTAGGTGGTTCAGATACAGAATTACTGTTTTATGCAATTAGTACATAAACTATAGGAAATAAGTTTGTCCTAAAATTTCAGGACATTTGTCATTTTACAAATATTTTGCAGGACACAACTGCCCAAAGAGGGACTGTCCCTGGCAAAGTGGGACAGGTGGTAACCCTAACCTACGGCAGGTGTGTAATGTGACAGGTACAGACACAAACATGTTGAGTCCAGGAAACAGTATACACCGACAAGTACACAATGAAAGGTATAGCTTGCCTGTCACTTTCCCTGTCAGATATATATATATATATATATATATATATATATATATATATATATATATATATAAAATACAGATAGAAAGGGCGATAGAGTGATATATGTTGATATATATGGATTCACTGATATCTGCAAATAAATAGATAGGTCAACGAAACTCATAAAATTATGGAGGTACAAATAAATAGGATACTGCTGACTATGGAATGTGTCACATACCGACACGCATAACCACGAGGCTGAAAGACTGAAAGAACACAGTACCGGAACAGTAGAACTGCGAGTAATATTATGACGATATGAAGGGACATTTAGTTACCGCTGCCGGTGTTGCGGTCCACGTAGGTACTGTCTCAACTGTGTTTGTGAGTGCCGTAGTCTGTGTATGTGTGTGTTGAGGGTTCCGTGTGAGTGTCCGTGTGACTGTAATGTGTGTGTGTGTGTGTGTGTGTATGTGTCCGCATCGTGTGTCTGTTAGTGCCAACTCAGAGGTAGATCATTACGGTAGGTGTGGGTATAGCTAGCCGTAGGCATACGGTTACCACCTGTCCCACATTACGAGGGACAGCCCCTCCCTGGGCAGTTGTGTCCTGACATAAAACATTACAAAGGGCAACTGTCCGAGATTGTATGACATTATTATGTCCCATATATTATGTAATAGTTGCATGAAATAGTTATGCCTGTATGTAAGAAACGTAAATGTTACATGCAATATGATAAGTAGCCAAAGTCCCACAACAATAAGTATGTATTGAGGATAAAAGTATGTGCTATCCTATGTACTGACCATGGCTATGTGTCGGCCTGTAAACACCGATGTGTGTCCCGCAAGTGTCCAACAATGGCCATAAGAAAAGGTGGCAACCCATGCCAAAGAGGTTCTGTCACCAACACAACTGCAATGACTGCAAATATCTGGGACAGAAATACATGGTATAGCTGTCATTTAGAAATATCCCTTTACATATCACTGTAATTCCGGAGGTATGGAAGTATCAACCTCACCTGCATACTATATAGAAACCAATTAACAATGGCCTAATGTATAATCCCGTAACATAAGTCTACTAACTGATAGCTCTTTAATTAGGGAAGGAGCCCACACACATATATATGGAATATGTAGAAATGCAAGCCCCACAAACCTGTATATGCTACGTACACCCACCTACATCCCCCACACTAGAAACTATAGCAATACAGACTGTAATTACAGCACAAACATCCAGTCAGGCAATTACATCTGCAGAAGCGTTAACATACCTTGTGAGAGATACATTTAAAGGCGCCATGCAAAATTGTAGCCGTTGTATAATGGAACAAATGGCGATGTTACAGGTTTTGTTTGCAATAGTCCGTTATCAGACGGTTGGGATGACAGGTACACTCACATGTAGAACCACATACTCTAGCCGTCACACACAATCCATGGGGGATATGACTCCAAACTATACATGTCTCTACACATAGCAGTTGCAATTACACACAACAAAACACAATACAGGCCATCTCCCCGAAGGTAGGGCAGATGGGCAATGCCCAAGTGGAGAATTCAATTATACCCCACTGTTGCCATGTAATTGGTGAATGGAGTAGCTGCACAGCTGTTGTGCAAGTAATAAGTCACTCAGGAACACCAATTGATGGCAGGAAACCACATGTTACAGGTATCGATGTATATAAGGATGACTTGCCAGACATTCAAACCGTATGCTCATACCATAGAACTGTTTAAACAGTGTAAGAGAGATAGAGACGAAAGTCTGGAATGATAACAAGGTATGTAGAACACTCGGTATGTAAATGTATGTATAGCATGTTTCGTATTAATTATGTTAGTGTATGTATAGCCTGGTTTGCATTAATTAAAAGTGTCCGCAATGCATAAAGTGGGAAAAGGTATTTATGTAGTGATGTCTTGCTGAGCATACTAACGCTTGTAGAAATTGTGCGTCCAGCAGTGGGCCACAAGGTAAACATCACATACACCACAAGGGATGCTACATGAGGGCTTGAAACAGAACAATTCCATACCATCCGTCGTCAGTGGTAGGGTATTCCAACAACTACGTGCCATAGCAGGGGATAGTATATGTTGATATACTGTCACAGTAGGCATGTGTATGGGCATATAACAACAATGACATGTCTAAGGTGGTCCCGCTGTACAAGTATGCTTTGCATTATGGGATACTATGTAAAATATGTGTAATGTATAGTATTGTATGTAGATATGTCAGATATGCTACACAGCATAACAGGCATATCATGCATACCAAAGGTATCGTCTATTGGCATGTACAATGTACAATAACAGGATACATATGGCTTGTAGTCACGGGACATTGTAATAGCATGATAGCTAATCTAAATGGAAGGGCTACTCAAGTAACCATGCACAAAGGACATGTAATAGCTTCACAGGTTCATAGTGGGGTACTATGCAGTCTGGCAAGTCTATGTGTAAGCACAACCACAGTGTTCACACCAGTGGCACCTCTCTAGGGTAGTGTCCTGTGAACAGCAGAGCCATGTGTTACCTGCACCTCTACACAGTACAGCCACTGCAGTGATCCCTGGCGTACATGTATCTCCCATCCACCAAGTGTGGTATCACATGAACAGTGCTACTGAGTGTCCCTGCGTGATGTACATAGGAATCATGTTCCAAAGCATGGTGAGTGTCTGGTTTGGGAATGTAACCCTCAAGCACATCCCACTCATCATTGCGTGTGTGCACATATCCATGAGCATGTTGCTCACAGTGGCTTTTGCTTATGTCACGTATGTGGAGTATATCCATTAATATTGTTGTGGACATGGGCCCTGTCTGTTCAGCAAAGGTCACCCCTGAGTATGTAGTATGCAAATGTGTACAGACGTGGTGTCCATAGTTCAGCCGCATACTTTAATTGTCGGAGCTCAATAAACGTCATGGCGTGTTAATGTTGTGGTATGTAAAACCGTAGCTGTTGTGTAAGGTACACCCTAAACGGGGTGTTGTACCCTTGAATGTGTGTATACGTCTGGAGTTCAGAGGTACAATGGGTGCCTATGTACCAGCTACACACCCAGTACAGATAAGTGTGGCCATGTAGAAGGATATCCATGCCACAGTGGCAATATGGTTATCACAGGAGTGGGTGCGACATATGTGCATACTACGAACACGTACACTGTGTCATGTATGTAGAGGACTACCGCCTATGTGATAGTCAGTGGGTGAATGGTGTAATGTAAAGGGGATGTTCATGCACCTTGTGTCATGCAGCTTGAGGCCATGATATTGATATCAGGTATCCGTCACAGTGACACCCTTATGGATGGAGTCAGTATCAGCTGGTGGAGCAATCATGGAGCTTTGTATGCAGTGGTCTGTAAAGCTAGGCAGGGAAAGTCCCTCTGTGCTAGCCTGTACCTCAGGGAAGCATATACTGAACATGAGGGGCCCTATGACTGAGGACTGTGGTATGCCAAGTGTAACTGCAATACAGTAGGTACTATGGTATGCTACCCTCATTGTGTGTGCCCTGTCCATCAGCCACTTTGCATAACATCCTGAGACATAGGGTTCGATGTGCAGGTGGATGTGTATGTTGTCAATACCAGAATGGAGAACGGTGCTGAAAGGCAATGAGAGGACAATGTAGGCTGTATAGACCCCTGTACCATCATCAACTACCCTGGTAACTGTATGAAAGAAGTCCACCAGGTGTAGGAGCCATGCTCTGGCCCTAACAAGTCCAACCTGGGTGGCATCAAAGGACTGGAGCCCAACAATGTCTCTGTGAATGACGTCCATGATGATGTGCCCCATAGCCATGCAGAACAGTCCAGTCAGGTGTGTAGGGCAATAGTCCCACTCGTGCATTGTGGAGCCACCTGTGTGGAGTGTGATAACTGTTGCTGTGTATCATTCAGGGGCCACAATGTCTGATACAAGGCTATTACTGAATATGGTGGCCTAGTGGGGAGACATGTCGTTCAGAGGTTTGTGGACAGCACAGCCTTGGACTTTGGATGGTCACATCGGGCCAGTGTCCCAGGCCATATAGAGCGCAGGTTAGTACTGTATAGGTGTGACCACAGGGACACTGCAATGTTCCTGCATGGATTGTGGCCCTGTAGGGAGTGAGAGGGTGTAATGTTAGCATTGAATCCATCTGCAAGCATGTTGCCAACATCACCTGGTTCTGTAATGTTCCTGAGTAACTGTTGTATGTGAGAGCAGATGTGGGTATTGCCATTGACTACTGACATACCACCATAATGCCTTGTGGAATGTGTCGCAGTAATGTTTACATAGCTAGTTTTGTAGTATGTAATGAGGGATCCCGTGGCCCTACCGAGGCTGACCAGTGAGCTACCCCACCCATGGGATTGTACACCACTGTGTAACAGCCTCCACCTGTTGTTGTAAATTATGTCCATGGAACAGGACCCCCAGAGTGGTGTCTGTTATCTGGTGGGTACCATCATGGCACTGTGTGGAATAGCATGATCCATGCAGTTGTGTACATGCTAATGAAGTGCACTGGGGTATGTGTCAGCATTTGTATGTGCATTGCCCATCTGCACAGGTGTCATGCCATTAACTACCGCTGTCATAAGACATCTGTAGTAGGTGTTGTAATACTCATGTTCTGTGTATGCCATGAAGGGTGTGGTGCTGGGATGTGGCTAACAAGGTGATTAGCATATGTCTGGAATCCAGCAATGAGGAGATAACCCCAGGTGTGGCACACCAGTCGCATGTTGGTAGTGTCCATGTCAAGGATATTGTTGGTCTTGGAGGTGGTGTGTATGGGCTGATCCAGCCGAGTGGAGGCTATGAATCACGGACAGCGTTGGCCTAATGTGTCGGTGCATGAGTGGCTATCCCATTTAAGTGTGGGGTAGTGTCAGTCTCACATCAGTAGTATCTGTCTGAGCCCTACCATCCAGTACACCAACAAATGAGGTCTGGTAACCGTAGGGTATGTTGTTGAATCCGTAGCTTGTTACAATGTGTATAGCAGTTCTGGACACAGTTAGTTGCACGTGGAGCACCTCTGCTCCATTGTGCTAAGTAACTAGCCAGGATGTGTGTACAACATAGTGGAATATGGGAACACCTCAGCCATGGGTGTGCCGGTCCAGGTACATGCCTGAAAGGTATGGTCTGTGTATAACCTGTCATTGCAGGTGTGCTCTGCAGAGCCTAGAAGCATGTCCCAGTCACTGCAGAGATATTGAAGTGGTGCATTATAAGGAGTGCTTTGCCTGCATGCGTCAGAGATAAAGATGTCAAGCATTGCGTCACATGACCCCATGTTTTGCTTGCCAGTTCCCATTCTGGTGGTGAATGTTATTGGAAACTGTGCAAGACAGGCAGTATAGAAGCAGCAAGAGCCTTACATGTGATCTGTACTCCCAGGGCTGACAGGTGCAGGTCATCTGTGCCAAAGCATCGTGTTGTTCGACCATGTCAGTCAAAGCGGACAGATACCAGATGCCTGTGGAATGACAGCAGAAGCATAGGCAACTGTTGAAGTGACACAGTCAGTCATTGTACAGTGATATCAGGTCCGGATGAATACATAATGCTCCCCAGGGCTTGGGCTACAAGACTGGTGAGCTATTGCATGTCCCTGCACACGTAGTCCGTGAAGTTGCATCTCAGGGCAGTCACACTAACATGGAGAATGACAGTCACATTGGACCTGGTGAGGTGTGGCATGGGTGCATAGGTTATGTTGCAGAACCAGTTACCCGACAGCAAGATGTAAGCGACTATCGCCTTGTATAGCCCACTGAGTGGAACAGCAGTGTGACCGCCTACAGCGTCACCTATGACAGGTGTGTTGTGTATGTTATAACACCCTATTGGCTGTATGTGATGGGCACACATGAGTCTGTGGGCTATAAGTTGTTGTTGTTTTGTTTGGTGATGGGGGCTGCCTTTGGTGCCTACACAGAGTATGGAGAGGTACTGCACATGTTGTCCTCGTATGTGTGGCCTGTGGTGGAGATCTTGTGAGACTATGTGATGAGTGGGGTGTGTTGCGAATGTTACACATCCCCACATGAGTGTCAGGTGCAGTCAGGGTTGGTGACAGCATTACCCCCAGCAGGGCTGCATATGTGCATCCCCCACAGGCTGTAGTGTTGTATGTTGGGAGGTGAGCATTGACTGTGTACATGAGACAATTGCTCTATTGCTACATGTACACCACATTCATCATATAGACAGGCAATAACACTGGTACGTGACAGTTGGACGTGCCTGTGTATACAACCATGTCTCACAAGATATGTGAGTTATGTGTGTACAACAGCTGTTGTACTGTAAGCAAGCTGGAAATGTAAGTACAGACAGTGTACCTGTGAGAAATGGTGTGGAATGGGTGCTATATTAATCAGTAGCTCATGACGTGCTCACAAGTTCTGAACAAGTGCTGAGCATGAACATACAATACAGATAGGGTGTTGGATAATATCAACCCACAAGTGGTGTCAACAGTCATAATTGGTGGCACCGCACTATAACCCTGCTGAGTATGGTCTGCAAGTCCATGAACCATTATCAATGTAGATGTTAGCAGTACAGATGTACATGACAGTACAGATGTTTGACTACATATACCTTTGTATGTCACAGGAGTGTTCTACCAGTGGCCTGTTGACAGAATCACAACTACAAAAGGTGCCAGAGTGACATGTGCATGTCACACCAGTGCCAGCTACAGTAAAACAGGGTTAATGTGTTGTACTCCACCATCATTGTAGCCCATACCACACAGACAAATGTCAGGCATCTGTGTATGTAAGGATGTGAATGGCTATGACCTATGAGCAATAGCTGTCTCAGTGTTGTGAACAACATACAGAATGGGCTGTGTGGGTGAGGTGTGTGACATATGTGCACATTCTGAAGGATGATATCAGCATTGTCACTGCTAGGTGAATATCCCTGTACCCATTAACTACCACCTAGGCTGTGGTCAACATTATGGACATTGTGTAAGGGATGGTGCTGTGCAGTACACCTCCCTAAGTTGGTGACATCTTCAGGCCTCTTAGGTAGTCATACGAGGTACCCATGTCATGACAGGGTGCCATCCATGAGCACAGAGATCATTGGACAGGCATACACAGCACTCGGGTGACCAATATTGGAACACATATCACCTGTAAGGGGTATTGGCCATGCATGGTTGGGCAATACCAGCCTTCACAATCCTCACCTCCACTATGAAGCATGCTGTCTACCTTGCATAAAGACATTTGCTACACTATGCTGTTGGACATGCTACATGTCCATATCCTGATCTGAAAGACATACATCATGGGCAGCCACCGTTCTACTACTAGTATCGCCACATGCTGGACAGATCCCTGTGCCATACATGTGACATACTCCTGCCATACCATGCAACCCTGTCCATCAAGCTGCACATGTCATCCCTGTCATACATGGTGTGAGGGCTGCATGGTAAATGTAGTATAAACTGTCTGGATCAGTAATGTGGCACTGATGCACCTCGCGGTGGCATAATGGCTGTCAGATACAACTAGGAAACCTTGCCCCTATATGCTATAGTTGATAACCATCCCTGCAAATGACGTCCGACTAGTCATTGTCCCATGTCTATCACATGTGTAACACAGGCAATCCGTGGCAGGATGCTGAACAGCTGTACAGTGCCGTGTAGATGTATATGGCAAAACACATGCATGTAAAGGTTTCCATATGTATGTGTGCATTGTCACTGCTCAAGTCCATTAAGGCTGTGTATGTGTTGATATGTGACATATACACAACATCAAGGTCAACAGCATTACCATGGACACATCCAGGCATGTGCAGATAGATAAGAACACCAGTGCAGGCAAACAGACATGCCCACATCAAGACAGCATTCACATGGAGTATGAACAATGTAATGAGGTGACACACATATATGGTGATGATATCCAATGCATAATGGGTGTTACATGTGTGTGACACAAACATGTCAGTCATGTCAGTGTCATGATGATTTGCAAAGATAACTGTGCAGATGTACCAGATTTACTAGAAATGTATGTGCAGCAGTATCTCTGTACATCTCTGAAACTGTGACCTGTCACCATCATTATGTCTTTCAGATAATGCCTCGTACACGCCTGCCAGCGTACAGTCACCAGGAGAATGATGTCCTCATCCCGTACCTCCATGAGAACTACAAGGTGTTGTTCAGCCATGTGCCACAGCATGCCCAGCAGTGGGATGACCTGTGGCAGGATCTTCGCAGGAGGGTGAACGATGTGGGTGGCCATAACCGCACCTACCAGCAGGTGCGCAGACACTGCATGGACTTGATACGACATGCAAAACAGCATGCCACTGCAATCGCCAGGGAACAAGTGGAACAGGTGGTGGGCCACCAACCCAGCCCCCACTCACACACACCGAGGAGCTACTGGCCAGTCTGGGGACACCCTCGGAACAGCACCACAAACACTAGCTGCCATCATGGAGGTGGGTGTCTCCCAACCAATGAGCCTGGAGTTGCCTGGTAAGTCAGTACTGCACATATGGCTATTATATCCCATTTAGTTGCATGTGTCACTGTACATTTTGTAATGTAACAACATATGCAAGGTATGTAGACACACATGCTGCATACTACAGTATGCTACCCTGTGTATGCACACATGTGCATACTATATGCTATTGTACAGGTGACTGTGTTAACATGCACAGTGGACCCTGTGGCTGTCATACAGTCATGGATAATGTTCATACTGCTGTGTCACCCCTATACAGGTACCTCTGGCATGCCGCACAGACATGAGTCCACTGCAGGTGAGATTGTCATCAGTATCAGGCATGTTAAAGCATAGATCTATTCGCCATGTGGCCAGTTAACACTTGTACACTTGATGTTCGTTCAAGTCACGATATACAGGTCGCATCACCCATCATTCACACAGGCCACCCATGTGCAATATATACAAATGAAATGATACACCAACATGAAACCACAGTATTTGTCATTGTTACATGTGTGGACAGCTGTGCATACAACAGTGGAGGTGTTCTACAATGGATGCAGTTGTACTATACATTGGAACGACACGTGTGGTATGCAAACAGCACCACACAGTGAGCTGTGTTATGGGCAGCCCACAGGAGTTACCTTTGTGTTATATGCCCCTGCAATGGGTGCACACATTGTGATGTGCCATCTGATATGTCCCAGACATGTAGTGTTTTGGCTGCAATATTGTAACACTATCCCATAACCCATACCCCACATACCAAACATACAACCCGTTGTCTGCATAGCCCTGTGGATGGTGACATATCTGACATCTATGGGTGTATGTCATATGGGACAACACAGACATGTGTGATAGATGGCCATCACACACATTTGTCCAACACATGTGCACACATGGCCATGGGGGATGGCCACAGACACGTAGCCACACAGTAGATGTCATGTGTATACACCCTGTTTCATATTGTCCACACATGGTCCAATTATAGCCTTAGTTGGCCAATTATACAGTTGATGTGGTACACTGGACATCCTAAAAGCCTGTGCACAGCTACTGGAGGTGTCACTGATGTCTACCATATAAGATGTGTTGAACATCACCACTGTGTCATAGCATGACAGTAGTCACCTGTACAGCTTCCAAAGACATTGACACCACATCAGGCCACAGATACTGTACATTTCCCTTGCTGCTGTAGGACATCACCATTACATGTGCACCTTGTGTGTGTGGTACATCAATGTCACGTCGGAAATGGTGAATTGACAAGTCTGCTATGTGTGGACATGGTTGCCAGGCAGCTAAGACTCTGTAGTAGTTGTGCAGGGGTGTCAACTGTAGGTCCTCCAGTGAGCTGTCACATGACACAGCATGGTTTGGTGTGTATACACCTCAGCATCGTGGGTCATACTCCACAGTTATGTCATGGGTATGCATGCAGTTATGGCTATGCAATGTGTACATATTATGCACTGTATAGCAATATAGATGCCTCATGATGCCATGCAATGGCACAGTGTCTGTACTTCACACTGTATAGCAATGTAGATGGATCACACTACCCTTCCATGCTCATGCACATTTGCTAAACATGCATTCTATCTGTAGGGCATACAGACAACACTGCAATGTGATGCCCGTTATGATGCTGTACATGTGACAGGACACCATTGTGTCAGACATGTATGCATGTTAATGCACACATCAGCGGATTACATGTCAAGGTCACGTCAGTCATGTGTACTGTTATCCTGTTCTGGTCCACATGGTGTATCACGGGGATGCATGCATACTACCATGATTGTGTGAACTGCATGGCTACTGATATGACACCTGCTTGCTGTAGTGTGCACCCCAGGGAGGTATGGTAACTAACACTATTGATGTCTGAGCTGCATGCTGTCTGCTGTATCACAGGCATGCTGCATGGCATCTGTCAAATCACATGCATGGTGTGTGTGTGTGTCTGTGTCTGTGTGTGTCTGTGTGTGCGTGTCTGTGTGTGTCTGTGTCTGTGTGTGTCTGTGTGTGTGTGTCTGTGTCTGTGTGTGTGTGTCTATTGTAATTTAGTCTTTCTTTGCATTCACAGGTGATATAGGTGCATTACCCTCCTGCGGTCCATCTGATGTTAGTGTCCCCACAGATACTAGCAGCGATGAACATATGCATGAGGTACAGGCAGGGTTGTCAGGGGCTGAATCTGTGCCAATGGTTGCCATCCCAGCTATGCCCCCTCTTCCCCATACACAGTTCTGCTGCCAACACATACCGCATCACCAGTGGCCATAGAGGAAGGACAGTTAGCATCTGTTAGCGTGGGACAGGAACATGTGGTGGCTAATGAAGGTGTGTCTCCACACCATGGTGTCAGTGTAATGACAGCAGATGTGCCACACAGGCATGTGGCCGGTGCTGCTCATAGGAGGACCTCTGGCAGACATGCACCTGCAGGACAGAGCACAGCAGCTGGTATCACCAGACTCATGTTACAGACTGTAATGGCGGCACAGGCACTTGCTGAATGGCAGAACAGAGAAGGGCAGAGGCTGCAGAGGGCTGCTATCCGTACCCTAAACGACAACATCCAAGCATTGGCAAATGCTCAACAGCAGATTGCTAATGTTCTGGACAGGCGATTGGGTGACATGGTCAGAATTCTTGACTGTGGCATGGCAATCCGTGATCGTGAGCTGTCTGTGCTGGAACATCTGGTAGGAGTGAGGCATAGGCCACGTGGACATAGACCAGCTACACCACCTAGTCCAGGTCAACGTGAGCATGCCACCTCACATGCTCACCCCCATAGTGCCGGTAGCAGTGCATCTGGTGCTGCGCTGTTCACACCAGGACACAGCAGGCCATGTGGAAATGGCCCTGGACGTTCCCAGCAGTGATACGGTTCCAGTTGACATGTGTCATTGGACAGTAGCCAATCTGTACCTCTGCTTGGTAATGCCCGTGCAACCCCTGGCAGGCACAGGTCACGTGGCCATGGCCAGACACAGTGAGCTGTACAACCTGGTCTGTACAATCTGGAGCTGTCAATAATACCCCTGTGTAGGCCTCACAAAAGGCAGAAATGTGTGCACACATACACACACACAGCAAACACATCTGTAGGGCACCACAACACCCACATGTATACTGATCAGACATGTCCATTCATGTCATCAGGCCTTACCCACACACATGATGTCATCCATTGGTGCAGCCTATGCCCCTGGCAAACATTACCACCCTGTGCATATGATGAAGCCTGTGATGCATCCCTGTAATCCACACCATCAGTGCAGGGACATGCTCAAATGGTCTGATGCACAGGGTGAACAGAATAGTGAGAGAAGTGTGTATAACATTAGTTGTGTATGAATAGTGAGAGAAGTGTATATTACATTAGTTGTGTACTGTTAACACGCAATAGACATACTATGTAGTACAGGTTTAGCATGCATTGTTATATATTCACAGTATGTGTCTTGGTAACAACAGTAACAGCATGTTGGTAATGATGCCCTGGTTCCCTCCTTATGGTCTTCTTGCTTATGCCTACATGTAGCAGTGTTTGAAGTCTCCCATGTGTAACTGTGGAGTACTCACAGGCATGTATGGCAATATCAGCATGCTATATGTAGCTTCAACCTGACTGTTGGAAAGGCTAATATACCAGAGATGTCCACACATATACTGATCCAGATGCATGTGGGCAGTTTAATAGGCTACAGTGGCTAGAGACGTGACATCCATACCAGGCCACATCACAGGTATGTTGACATGGTGCAGGGGTTGTACACAGCGGTCCATCCAATGCTAATGTTAGTGGCCACCTGATAACATGAGGCCTCACTGTGTAGCAGTCATACCCTGTCACATTACAGGAACAAGCACACACTCTTGGGGGCAACAACACAGTAATGCACACCCCATAATGTTGATGTGAGGACCCCTGCCTATGTGGTCATCACCCTCACAGTACTGTGCACCCACGCAACGCGACACAGAGAAAGAACATGTACAGGTAGCCAGTACGGCTGAGACCTATGGCATCAACAGGATAGTAGACTGCATCACCATGAGGGGTTAGGGATCCCGTGTGTTCTGTATGGTAGCATACACCCTCACTCCATGCACCAGACAGCCATACATACATACACACACACACACACACACACACACACACACACACACACACACACACACACACACACTGTGGAGACCACAAATGTCATACACATATAGATAGCTGATGTGTGTGATGCACAAACCACACCTGCCTACGTCATGCTTTCCACACTGCAGTATGTACAAATCTCTACAACAGTGTACAGGGATGTGTAACAATTGGGATGTATTCCCCACCATATGTGGCATATATGGTCATACAAGCAAACACACATGGCAGTACTGTGAATGATACACCTGCTATATGATGATACATCTGACAGACATGCAGCAGTATTGGCCGCATTATGTGTACCAACACTATGTCCAGCAATTATGCTGCTATATGCACATGGGAGGATGTAAGTGTTACAGGTTTCAAGTGACGTACAGTTGGTAACACCTGACCGCTGTGTAGGTTTTATGTCTTCACCATCAAGTAACAGTAACATAGCATACTGTTTGCACATGTAATGGTAGGATGGCGTGTGACACACCTGTGAGCCATCCCCGGCAAACATCCATCTACACAAGTGGATCACCACTTTATGTACACGCATCCATCTATACCAATGTACATCCTAACGTACTGTCAGTATGTCACCATATACAGGTGTCAATGATGGGGCTGCATTGCAACTGCATGTTGTAGTTAGGCACAGATGAGTTACTTACATCAGCTACTGCAAATGCATGGTAGCTGCATGCACACTACAGATTGTACATGTGTGTTGGTCCTACATGCCTGCCATGTAGCCATGTTTGTATGCATTGCAATTGGTGGACATGTGTGTTGACATACATAACACATGGACTGTTGTATGATATGATGGGTGTCATGAGTAACTAGTACAGAGGGAATGTGTCCTCGGTCAACATTGCTACCTCATGTACTGTTAACATTCAACAGCCATGGACCCACCTTCCATTTGCGTGCGTATGATTGCTGTAGCCACTTGTCTGCATGGAGGACAGCAAAAGCTATGCTATGTACATGTGTCGTGTGTGTGGTCCATGCACATATCCACTGCAATTACATGTATGACATATCCAAACATGTGTGTTCGTTGGTGTACAGCGACAGTCATCTGTCACAGCTGTGTAAGACCCAGGGCCCCTGGTATGTGTAGAGCCAACCTGGTTATGTACAGTGGTATCATTGCAATGCATAACACATGATGGAACCCTGTCTGTACATGTGTAGTCTGCACAGTTTCTGTAGACCTATGTACAGTCCACTGGTCATGAGTCGCAAGGTGTAGTTTTAATGTATGGCTGTGTATTGCTTGTCCAACGACATGGTGATGTCTGAGGGCTACATTGTAAACTGCGGTGTGTACCTCTGTGATCTGCACCTGGGACATCTGTGATGGCTCCTGAGTGTGCACTGGACAATACATGTGAGTGGCCTTCATGTACGTGGGGACAGTAATACCATACTGTGCCCTTCCGTGTTTAGAATCCGTGTGCATGCAAGATGGCCCTTTGCAACTGCTAAGTGTGTGAGCATGCCTAGTATGCCGTTGTGCAGATGGACACACAGTACATTCCAAACTGCGCCCTTCCATGTTTAGAATCCATGTGCATGCAAGATGGACTTTTGCAACTACTGTGTGATCATGTCCAGTACGCCATTGTGTAGATGGACACACAGTACATTCCAAACTGTGCCCTTCTGTGTTTAGAATCCGTATGCATGCAAGACGGCCCTTTGCAATTGCTAAGTGTTTGAGCATGCCCAGTATGCCATTGTGTAGATGGACACACAGTACATTCCAAACGGACGTGTGATACTAAGCGTGTGGGCATGGCCAGTGACTCCTTGTGTCGGTGATGTGCCTATGTGTATGGGCATGGCCATTGACATCCTGTATAGCGATGGTGGTCCTCCAGGCAACAGATGTCCATTTTTGATGTCACGATGGATGCCTACATTGAACACACTGGTTGACTGTCTTGAAGGGTGTACTGTCTGTGGTGCGTGCCATATCTATGTAGTGTTATTGTAGTGCTCTGTAGATATTTAGTTGCCTCGATCACACCACTGCCATGTGTTTGTCTATGTCTACCTTGGGACAGTAATATGCTTTCAGACTGCTCACTCTCTATACATTCCCTATTGGCGTCCTTGCCTTTGCGGATGATGTCACCCACCTAAAAGTATGCCTCTGGGAGTGCTGTGTTCAGTAATCTCAGTATCACATTCTGTAAATGCATAATGCTGTAGTGTGATAAGGTAGTTAGGTGTATGTTCGACTCCCAGCCCTGCCAAGTGTGTGTGTGTGTGTTTCCAGCTGCCTGGGGACACAGTAATGCTTTTAGATGCCTCACACCACATACATTCCCTATCGGCGTCTTTGCCTTTGTGGATGATGTCACCCACCTAGAAGTATGCCTCTGGGAGTGCTGTGTTCAGTAATCTTGGTAGCGCGTTCTGTAAATGCGTAATGCTGTAATGTGATAAGGTAGTTAGGTGTATGTTCGACTCCCAGCCCTGCCAAGTGTGTGCCTCTGTGTGTGTGTGTGTGTGTGTGTGTGTGTGTGTGTGTGTGTGTGTGTGTGTGTGTGTGTGTGTTTCCCGCTGCATGACAACAGTACATTACTTTTACACTATTCACTCCCCATAGAATCCGTGCGGTGTCTTTGCCTTTGATGCTGATGTCAGCAAGCTAGACGTATGCCTGTGTGAATGCTGTGATCTAGTAATCACGGTAGCGTGTTCTATAAATGCGTAATGCTGTAGTATGATAAGGTAGTTAGGTCTGTGTTCTAATCCCAACCTTGCCAAGTGTGTGTGTGTGTGTGTGTGTGTGTGTGTGTGTGTGTGTGTGTGTGTATGTAATATAGATATAGATATGTATGTGGATATTAGCACTATTGAATGTGCTGCATTATCTGTACATGATCACCTTGGATGTATCTGAATCTGCTATGGCTCTCTGATAGTGCACATACTGTGTGCTGTAGTGATCCTGGGTTATAGTTGTGTAGTGACCAGTTATTTTGTTGCTAGGTATTACAAGGGACATTGAAAACAATGATAGTACAGCAGCTTTAAAGGGTCATGTGCACATCTCAGCAACAGTCAGCAGTGGTTATTACATTGGAGGATGAGTATGGCTCATATAACTATGTATTAAATGACAATACTATGCAAATCAGGTTAACATTACTGACACCTGTTTATCCACAGGTTGTGATACAGATCCCAAGAATGTATGTGTATACATTGCCAGGTGCAGGACTGGAATATTGTTGAATGCATAGAGGGGTGTCCATGGCCAGAAATGGCGATCTGTACGGCCTGGCAGGTATGGTCTGTGACTGTCCCACAACCTCCTGTATATGGCTGACACATGCTGAAACTGTGTACATGCAGACACACACACATAAAACAAACAGCTAGGGCTAACACATACCGACACACACATTGCATCAGCATTGGGCCATGCAAAAACTGTTGTCCCTCACACACACACACACACACACACACACACACACACACACACACACACACACACACACACACACACACACACACACATACATACATGGTGATTGGATGGCTCAATGACAGGCTCTGGAAAAGAAACAACATACCCTGTGCATATGATGACACCTGTGCCACCTCCTGTAATGTGTAACATTGATGCAGGAACAGACTAACATGGTGCTGATGCACAGGGTGGCTTTATAGCACTGTATTAATGTTAAAATGTTGTTAACACAAAGTGTGATATCCTTCTAGGTGTATGTAAGCAGGCATGATGCATTACAGCTATGATCATCAATGTAGCATAGTTTACAGCACTGTTACTTCTGAAGATTTATTATCCATCCACGTGCCATTTGACTGATGTGTGTAGTATTGGCTGCATATGTTTCAGAGTGTGCAGTATGTGTGTGATGTGTGTAGTACAGATTTACATGTATTTATTTGTGAACATGGTGAAGGTGCACTGTCTGCATGTACATGTATAGTGGACACATTGGAATGGTGACATGCCCTGTATTACACACCGTTAACACTTCATAGTTTCTATTGGTAGCCAGTATGCATTATAATGCACATATTGTTGTACTTGTCTACACATGTGTGTATGATATGGTTTTACACAGTGCTGTGGGTGATACTGTTACTATCTGTAATTGTTTTGCATTATGGTAGTAGACACAACCTCAACAGTCTGAATAACCAATTGTTATATGATATCTTCACAACTGACCCACACATGTAGGACACACAGTAGCATGTGGATCCTTCATGTACTATACTATACCAGTAAGCACTGGTATTGACCACCACACATTGCTGGGACCATTACTGTTTGACATATAGCCATGTTAGTTACAAGCAAACAAAACAGGGATATTCCTGTCCACATCTGAAAATCCATACTGTGGCCTACAATGCATTCTGCACATGACACAGTTATTCTACACAAGGGTATCATACAGACAGATGAGTGTTATCCAACCCATGCTGTGAACCTGTAAGGCTAAAATGAGTTAGTCATCCACATTTACTACACATACTATACAAACAGTAACACATAGGTATTAGACCCCAATATGTATAAAGGGTAACAATTTGTACATATAGACAAGTGCTATGTCATTTGTCCTTTGATATTTGCATTTACAATGGTATTTTGAAGTACATCACTGTATCACATAAGCAATGAGAGGTCTGCATGCATATCCACCAAGGTGGTTGTACAACTATGATGAATGTCCATTATTGACAGACTTTGCTGTGTTTGAACTGTTCTGCAGTAAAACACATACATGAACAGTCACTCACACTATCTATATAAACTGTCATGTGTGTGTGTGTGACACAGATGACCTAGGCCACAGACAATTCTGGTACATGTAGTTGACAAGTGCTTTAATGCTCCACCAGATGTGTCCAGGCACCAGAACTGAGCAGCACAAACACATGCTAGATTACATTTTCTGTTTGTGCGTGTGCCTCATTATGGCATTCCTGTTCATGTGTGTGTGCATTTCTGATGTGTGTCATCAGCCACAGTTGAACTGCGCATCCAGTATCCCCCACTAGGTGACCATGAGGGTTGTCCCCATTGCCAAATGTTTTGTACAGCTGCGTCAGATGCCACATATGGGAAGCATTGTAGCTTCCAGGGCAGCCAGCACACACATTCAGTATTATGGGCTGGCCATCACACACAAACTGCCACTTGATGGAGGGGAAGCCCTTGTGGTTGATGTAGGCCCTACCACGCTCACTGGCTGGTGCTTTGATGCATATGTGTGTGCAGTTTATTGCACCCAGTGCTCAGGGTATTCCACTATTGTGTAGAAAAGACACATATTGCTGCCCAATACCTCACAGGAATTGGGGATATATACATGATTACTGATATGTGCTGACATGGCATTCATGAAATGGTGCAGTACCCTGGATGCTGATGTTTGTGAAATCCACATCATATCACCAGTTGATCTCTGGAAGGTACCTGTTGCTAGTATCCTTAGGGCAACACATACCTTGGTTTCCACTGGGATGGGTTTCCCTCTGTTGATTCTGTGTGTGAGACATGGCCTGCATGGCTCAACAATCTTCTGCAGGAGGTCTCTGTCCACTCTATAGCGCTCCACTATCTCCAGCTCATGCACTGGTAGGTTACCCTGTGCCTGCACACTCTTCTCCATCTACTCACTGTGTGTTGCTGAGCAGCAGTCACATTGGCACAACCCTCTCCATGTTGCATATGTTGACGTATAATAGCAATGGCAGCCCCTAACATTATGTTGTCTCAGTTAAGCTTTTTCAGTTTTCACTTCTCTTAGTATACTACAGTGTTGCAGTGTGTCTGAGAAAAACATGGTGGAATGTTGTTTGTAGAGTTGTAAGAGCTGTGCTGTGCTGGCCTACTGTACTGGCTGTGTAATATGCTCATTCTGATTGTTTTCACCTGCTAGCTGTGGTAGTTCTCCTTGGTTAACTTACTGCTATTTGTTTACCTTCCTTTTCACTGTCTGTTTCCACAGTGAGCAGCGCCGCGCTGCACATAGGAGCACAGAAAAGTGCATATCTGCATCCACGCGCACACACAGGCTAATACATGCTTACAAACGCTTACACTGGCTTACACGACATTACATGGGCTTCAACAATCTTACACTAGCTTACTCGTTCTTCAACGTGCCCACACAGGCTGACACGCGTGCACACATGCTTACTCGGGCTTACAGGCGCACACAGGCGCGAACACACTGTAAGCAGGTTTGTAAGAAACTTCAGTGATATCCATGGTGTACACCGTCAGTTTCCTGACTTTACCTAGGATAAATCATAACACGCCTCTTCCACTGATGACTAACTGACAGCAAACATGTGGCACACTGCTCCAATAAGATTACAGTGTTTTATACATACACACTCATAATGTCACCTATCTTCTACTCTGATAGTCCCCTTAACCTACTCTTACACTGTAGAGGCTTGGCCCATATGGCATGACAAATTGTGATTCACTATCCTCAGCCTCAATTGCATAGGATTGCCTACTAATGCTTGGTTACATCTCTGTAAGAGTGCTTCCACACATAGCAACCAGTACTCAGTAGCCATGTTGTCTTCAGCTTGCCATTCACCTGCATTGCGAACTAGCTTTTAACTAAAATTACAATTTGTATGCATATTTTAAATAGTTTTCTTGTTTTGAAAGCACAGCACGTTTCCGTGCCGCTGTGCTATGCTTAAACACCGGAGATCGGGGGAGGACAAATAGAATTTTATTAATTTCCAATGGAAAAAAATGCCACTGGACTTATATTTGGCCATTGACATGCTTCTTCAACTAAATTCATCCTTTATTTGCAGCTGACATTGCTCCGTTTAGCTACTTGCAGAACATTACTCGGTTAACATCCGAGTACATTTCTGCACATAACTCTACTCTTGTACGGACAGCTTACTGTTTCATGTATCGCAAATTTTACATCATTTGCATAGCTTTCACCTACAAATGGGGTAATTTGCATATCCTAACATTGTCCGTGCAACGTTTGTTTTAGGGGCTGTCTTGCACGCCCCTGCAGGATATTGCTGAATAGCTCGGCAGACATCTTGCCTTGCTCTACTCTTACTCTACTCGTACACACCGGCCAAGGCTTCATGAATCCTGGCCTAAGCTTTGCTGTGTGCTAATATGTCTATTTGTGGAGTATGCATGGTGGTAGGTATGTTTTGACCTGCTGCGTCTGACATTTCTACAGAGCAGCTCTCACTTTCATCATTTGTAGAGGTGACAGCCCTATAGGAACTATATATACAGCTGTGACATTTGACAAGTCAACACATACCTGTGGTCAATACTAAACTGACTACTTCAGCGCTTTTCATACCTTCAGATTTTTCTTGTAGTATTATAGTTGATAATACTGTTTCCTATAACATGTATCTGTTTCTGATACAAGATATATCATTTTATTACACCACTACACACAATATATGAAGAAATCACAGGCCAGATGCCATTACATTCCTTTTGCAGGACACACCCGCCCAGAGTGTTGTGTTCCTCACAAAGGCCAACAGGTGCTAATCAGAACATATTATGCTATCATCTACCTTATGTGTTCGCCGGTATTTGCGCTTTCCATCAGTGGCAGAACTCACATGCGAATGTGGGAGACTGAACACTGTATCGGGGACACTGCATAACACCCTGAGGGACACATTTAATATTGTTTCTATTAACCTTCCACATTGACTATCACAGGGCATAAGTATTCATTCACATTTATCGAGGTACATGCTTTTGACTTATACATGTTTTGTCATTTGTCATCACGTCTTTCTTCACACCTGTCCACCTATTATTACTAGTTCTGTACATTTATTTAGGACAGGGTTACCTTCATACCTCTCAACTGTACACATTTTGGGTAAATGTCCCGAACTTAGGCTTATAATTTTGTTCCTTTTTTCATAATATTGTGCCTTTCTGGTAAATTGGTGGCAAGTCGTTAAGGACTGTGAAGTTAGAAAATAATGACAGACATTAGTATTTTATAATTAATAACCCTCAAAACATTCATACTAATGAATAATCCATTATTCTATCAACGTTCTAACTTTGCAAAAGAAATATTTAAACTATTCCCTATTTGTACTTATTTTAAAATGCCTTTGTCCAGATGTCTTATTCTGAAAGGTTGAGAAGTATGGTTACCATCTTAGTCGTACGCATGTACGTCCATGATAATCGCTTACAAGACACTGATATAAGTCCCTACGTCTTCCCCCAATGGTTTACACAATATCCAGTAGATGGATTCTTCATTTTTGGAAGATATAGGCGTGTGCTATATCCACATAGGAATATTAATCACTCCCATAGGGCGGACCTAATAAATCTGTGCCAACCAACACCTAGGCACCTAGGCCCATTATTGCATACCCGTGATTCCCATACCTGACACCCCTCCACAGTAGTCATAAGACATATTTAATGTGAGCGATAATAAAGTATGAAGACACTTCTAAGCACTATCCACTCTTCGCTTATCGGGACATATATCATGCATTCTGTCAACCCATGTGTTATTACACTTGCACAAGCTACTGTTGCATGTACCGCTACATTGTAGTTGCGGATGACACTTCTTTGCAGCAATCATTACAGGACCGTGCCTGTAAAGAATCACAATTTTTTGGGTCCTGCAAAGGACACCTATATCCATGTTTAAAAAGTAGAACTTGCAGATCTGGCACACTGGTACTTTCCGGGCAATGGTTTGGAAAGCAGCAGTGTATTTACCTTTATTGCATGTCTGTATGTCTATCCATAATAGCTATGAAGTAACCTATTTATGTACATGTGTTATATCTACAAGGACATATGTTTATATGTTTGTTATGTATATATCAATTAATGTTGTATGTGTGTGTGTGTGTGTGTGTGTGTGTGTGTGTGTATGTATATATATATATATATATATATATATATATATATATATATATATATATATATGTCTGTACATTCTTTATTTCATATATTTATTTAGTTTAAGTCTGTGGATATATATCTATACACAAATATATATATCCATATATAGATATATAACTAACGTGTAGAAAACAGCATTCATTTGCTATGCTGTGAGCGGATTACTCACGCGCAGGTGCACTTGCATATCCTTATTGTGGGTTACATATGTTTACTAAGTCTTTGTGCTTACATGGGCTTTATTGATTGTGACTGTACCAGTAAAATATCTGTAATCCGGTTAACGGACATATGCGAAACACACGTTCACCTTTACATATTTAAATGTCTTTACAGCACAGACACATTCATTACACTTTAAAATTATATGTGCTGTAGTCGTAGTTGAACCGGGACTGCATTCACATTGGCCGAATGCTGTAACCACTATACTATTGGTGTTCTGACTCATTTATATGCATACCCATAGTACATAGCTACATTAACATACGCCTCACCGCTTCACTTACAACACAAGCATCCATTCTCCTGCTGGGAAAAATGTGGTACTACATATTACACATTCCCTATTCCCTACTGCTCTGGACCCAAGCTGCATATTTAATCACTCCAAGGATATTCAGAACTCCAAGGCTTATAGTCCTGGCGCATACAAGTCTTTGATTGTCAGGTTGTTCATGTGCTGATCTGGGTTTAGACTTGTCCACCTGGTGAGCAGAACTGCCCTGACTGTGTTCAAATGTCAGACAAAGCACATGGACAGAGTTTGTCCATTTTATACATTTTTACCTGTGTTTACAGACAGGTGTTTGGGCACCTGTCAGCAGCTTATTATGTTGGCAATACATAATATAGGTGGGGGTGGTTACAATACATAATCCACGGTGAGTGGTATTCCCATTCACATTTGACTACTTCCTGTATTCATTCATATAAGGATTATTATTTTGGACATGAATTAACTACAGGTATGCAGTAGTACAGTAAACAAATGTGAAGGTTTGTTACTGTAAATATGTACGGACCTCTGTAATACTCAGGGACTACCCCACATACTTCACAACATTCATGCTAATGTATTATTCTGTCAACTTTCGAAGTTTGTGAGAGTAATATTTACATCTGTCCCTATTTGTCCACCCATCATTTTAGGCTTTGTCCAGATTTTGTTGCTGTAATAGGTTGAGAGGTGTGGTGTCAGTATGTGATTGAGTAGAATATATTCTGTTGATAATTCATGTAGGGAGACCTGCATGATGGACAGGTGTTCCTTCCTGTGTAGTATGTTATGCATGTCCGTCTAGAAACTGAACAGTACCGTGACTACACATACAACTTTTGTCCAGATGTGTACAGTACTAGACATCGTGGCGTGTAAACAACTCTGATGTTTAAACAAGTTACTTATCCCACGCGGGATGTACACAAATTTTGCCAAAACATGAACGCGCGGGCTTTTGGATTTACGAAAATGTGATGGGATGTTTACAAATGTGGGATACATAGTTTGCAATCCTGACACTGCCTAGGGTGATACTTCCTACTACATATGGGTAATATTTTGTATGTGTAGGTGTATGGCTGCGCAAGGCTGGTAGCCTAAGTATGGCTAGATTTGGTGGACATTCGGACATGAGTGCATGTTGTGTGCTATACAGGGGATCTTGGGTATTGCATTATGCATGCATGGGTTCTGCATTTAGATGTCCCGGTTCCTCATATACCATCCTATGTGTATGTGCCTGTTACGTTCCTATTCATGTATATAGCACATTTTAATATTCATATGTTTGTGTGATTTTGGTATACAATATGGACTGTCAGGTTCTTTATGATTGTTATATGTTTGTTCTTTGTGTTTCTTTCTGATTCACATTGGATTGGCACATTTTCCATTGGGCAATGTGGGGTAGTAGTAGTATTACTACATGACTTTGCAGTATAGCATATACCATGGACAGTGCATGGGACAGAACTTCACTTCTTTGACAATATTACAGGTTATTTGTTTAGTATTTAAGCTGCTTACACCATTTCATTTAGGATGTAGGTGTTTAAAATACGACATCACTGACTTATGCATGTATCACTAATAAGTTAGGGAATATATTTTGTCATGATATCTCAGGCCAATTATCATTTGTTTTGTTATTGTCAGCAGGACAACACTGGCCACAGACGGACTCTCTGTCGCATGGAGGTGCGGGTGATAACCCTCACTTCGCACACTGCTCCGTCATACACCTTCAGTTTGGTCTATTGTGCATCCAACACAGTCTCACCTTTAGGGATTATTACAGTTTGCATACACCCACACACATATTACAGACACTTCCATCCATCCCTTGTTTGGTTGCTGTGTCATGGCACGGTCAAGGGAACACATTGCATAAAGTACATATGTCAGATAACTGTATGGTTGTGAGGACTACTGTGGCATTTTCAAATTTAAACATGGCTGCACAACACGCACATAGGTACACACACAAGACTTATCTTTCATGACATGTAATGTCCACCCGGGTAATTCCCATTGTACCTTCACACATATGGACAAGAATGGCTTGGACTGCATATATCCGGAGTTTGCTGACATGCTATGGACATTGTTAGTGTTGCCACCTTTTCATGCGGCCGGGATGGCATATCTTCTGGACAGTACTCAGACTGTATGACAGAACACATATCCACAGACTGTACTATGGATGCTGCTGTCATTTTATGCATACATGTTGGCTTACTTTTGCGGCAGTTTATATGCTCCGTCTGTTTCATTTCCTTGTTTATATTTGTTGTTATATGTTATGTCCAGTACGGACTTTTGTAGTTTGTGATTATTATACGACGTAGGACAAATTATATTATACGGTCGCAGGGTACTTTACACTTGTGATGTTTTGCTATGGCCACAACTGCCCAGCTGTGTACTATCACTACCAATGTGGGACTGCTGGTGACCCTGCCCATGGGGCTGGTAGTGTGTATTGGTGGTGCGCTGACATGATGCGCTTCACTTCCACTGGGTATAACTACTTACAGTGCAGTACATTATGGACACACAATTTTAAATATCATTTGTTCCAAGGATGGAAACTCCATATTGTGTTGCATGCATTTCTGTTTGATTCTCAATTTTGTGTGGCCAGGAACTGTCTTGCATGCTTTGCATACGTTTCATTATCCACGGACACTGATAGGCGCGATTACTATTGCAGGCAGACTATAATATTCAGCAGTTTAGGTTGCTCATCGACAGCCGTCATTGACACGCCTCCAGGCGCAACTTAGAAATGCCCCATGCACTCGCGCATGTTTCCTATGCACGTGGATGTGGCGGCAGTGCGCCTTCATTAATATGCATATGGCACTACTACACCATATATATGCTGCACGGCCGGCGCAAGCCTTACGCCGGCCTTGCACTGAGCTTCATGAATCCCGGGGAATGACTATATTAAAATGATTGCTTTTCTATGCATTACTAGCAACTTAAGCATGCATATCTTAACTGTAAAAGCAAACTTGCATGCTTTCTTCTGTAGCTCTTTGCAATTGTATTAGGCAAGTGTAATACTGTATTCAGATTTGGTGGGTTCAATGCCCAGATGTAGAAAATACAATCAAAATTATTTTTTTTAATTTTTATTTGAGCAGAATTGACTTTAATATCATGCTGTTAACTTAACATATGTGTGCAATGTCTGCATATTGCAAGGGTCACTTGCTACAAATCACAATCCTATTTTGGAATAGGAAAGCTGTATAGCTAATAAAATAATAAAAGTGTATTTAATTGTAATAACAATTTAAATGACATATAATGGTTATAATCATCTGTTTTTCACTTTTTGTCTCACCCTACCCCTTATCTCTATATTTTGTATATATGTGAACACACTATTCTGATGTCATACCTTTCTGCCAACAAACAAAATGATTTTCAGCACAGGGAGTTGGGCCAACCATTGTATCTCAGCCTATCAACCCTCCACCAGTTGCTGTACCAACATGCAACACATCTGAGATGTAATGAGGCAGTGCTGCCTCCACAGCCCATGCACCACCTGGCACATCAACATCAGGTAGCATTGCCCAATAGTTGGTACACTGGTACCTTCTGGGAGTATTAGTGGAGGTAAGGATTACATCACCCACAAATAGCTGCCAGGGATGGTGTGTGAGGTGTTAGAAACTGGCATTGGTGCATGACTCAACCATCTGGAGAAGTTGCTCCTTAGAATTCAAAAAAGACCCCCCCACATCAAGCAATCCCACAAGGAGCTGAGGAAGAGGACAGTGATGACAGTTATGAGAGTGAGGACTAGATTCTCACTCTTCACATGCTTGACGGTCATGTGCCTTTGATGTCACCTACTTATCCACAATTATGCTGTCACCCAACCTTATATAAAATGAAGCATTCAAAATGCTCAAAATGACTTTCTAATTAAATAAAATGTTTGAAACTATGATATATTGATAAAAGTACCCAAAATGCTTATAAAATGCTTGAAATAACTTCTGAATCAAATACAATGTATAAAAAGGGAAACAAACATATTTTTGCTCTGTGCTTCTTTTTCATATTAACTAAAGCTATTCAAAATATTCAAAGTGTGCAGTGTGTTGGAAGTGTGCTCAGTATTACAGTACAGTTATTTCACAGAATACGGCCATTTCAAAGCAATTATTGTGCAGTTGAATATTTTTCAAGTACCTGGTGTGTGTTTGACTAAAATTAAAAGGGCATTTTGTTGGCATGGCAGATGGATTTTGCAGACCTGGTCCACTTGTATTTGATAATAATGTTGCTGAAAACTGGACAGCGTTTCAGCAAGATTATGATATTTTCATACAGGCTGCTGATAAAGATACACATACAAAGGCATTTATTCTGCTTTTTAGATAATTCAGAAGCCACTGAAAGGGAGCATTCATTTATGTATGCCCTGGCTGTGTATGCAGTGGAGGGGAAGACTGTCATATTGTAGCACTGGCTGAAATGTGGGAAGACCCTGAGTGCTTAAAATGTAAATTAAGAGAAATGTGCAACCCCAAAACAAATACTGCAATGGAAAGGCACTCATTTTACAAAAGAGATCAAAAGTCTTTTGAAAAAAGAAACTTTTGCAGCATATATAACTAAAAACTTACAAAAGAGCCAAACAGTGTCAAGTTCACTAAATAAAACCAAAAATTAACACTGCATGGTAGGGATCCACACCACGAAAATCTTTATTAAATAATTATACACGATTGAGCGCTTTCTTCCCTGTTACCAAATCTGATGAAATCCTGGTAACAGGGAAGAAAGCACTCAATCGTGTATAATTATTTAATAAAGATTTTCGTGGTGTGGATCCCTACCGTTGCAGTGTTAATTTTTGGTTTTATTTAGCATATATAACTGATTTGAGAAACAAGGAAAAAATGTGCAGATTTGGTGATTTAAGAGATGAGTTGATAAAAGACAAGCTTTTATGTGGTATTAAAGATGATGCGTTAAGAAATATTTTGCTTTGAGACAGTGATTTAACTTTGAATAAGGCCATAGAGATTTGCCAGATATATGAACTCACAGAAAAACACACAAACATGCTTAGAAATGAGAAAAGCATGCTTGCAGTGCCTTCCAGTGCTAATATTGATAGTATGCAGCACAAGGTTAAAAGAAACCCTCTTGATTTTAAAGTATGGTACTTTGGAGCCTCAGGGACTCAACAAGGAATGCAATTGAAAGTATGTTATTTAAATTGCATGCTTAATTGATTAACTGTCTTGCGCAATATGCTGTATTTAAGTAAAGAGTGTTTTGTAGTGTTGTTACTCTTGGAAGGTCAAGGTGCTGTTTCATTAAAATTGCTTTCTTCTTGGATCGGTGGTCTTGGTGGTATTTTAAAATTTTATGTTTTGCTTTTTCTTAAGCTGTATTTGTTGTTTTTATGGCCACTGATCCTGCAAATAATGTGCCACATCCCTTTATTGATACTATTGCTTGCAGCCAAAGGACTATTCAGCAGTTTGTTTTACAACTGAATGAGAGAGGTTCTACAAATTTAGAAGCAGTTGGTACTTCTAATGTGTCCAGTACTGGTAATTCAGCTACTCTTGAAGTGGCTGTTCAGGATCTGGCTATGGCTACTGCTTGAGAGCATTTTATGGGGGAACAAGAATGTCATTTTGTGAACCCTGTTCAAACTTTGGGCTCTTCCACTGTGACTACTTTATCAGCGGAGGCTGTAAATCTGAGGGAGAAGCGGGAAAATCTGCTGCAGAAGGAGGCTAGTACACATATCAACATTCTTTGTCTTCAGCGGTATGTACAGCTGAATATTACCCCGAGAGGTCTGCGAGCATACAAAGCACCTACAACCCCCTTTGAGGAGGGGAATGCTGAGGATATGGTCTTTCAAAAGAGATGGGTACAGACAGCTCACCAGTGTTCTACTGAATGGGTACACATCCTAATTGAGAGGGATGAGTTAAAGAAGCGAAGGCTTAAAGAAGAAATCAAAATGGTGAGTGCTGAACTTGATAAACTTTTAACATCTGTTAAATTGGCTAGTATGCCGGAAGACATTAATGGCAGACTTGTGGACTTTGAAGAACTACTAGTTGAGTGTAAAAGCTACAAAATTAATTAAGACATTAAGGATTATAGTCTTGATAAAGCGTTTCTTTGGAAAAGAAAAAATAATAGATCTTTTTCATCTAGAAGCAGAAGTAACAATGGTAGCAATGATGTTAGTTGGAGTAAAAATGTTTCCGCTTCTTCCTCAGTTTCTTTTGCTGCTTCTGATGAGACAGATGTGATTGGTAGAGCTGAGGGGAATGTGGAACAGTCTCCAGCCTTCCCCAAAGCACAAAATTTGAAAGATATGCAGCACCACTTTCGGAATTCCAGTTCTGCCAGAATAGACTTTAACAACAGAAAATGGGGCCGCAATGAATGGGGCCAGCAAAAGAACTATAATAAGAAGGGACAGCATAACAAGAAAAAGCACTAGTATTAATGTATTTTGTGACAATTTACATGTGTTAAATCTGTCCAGACATGAAATTTATGATGTGGTTATGTCTGTATTATGTCTTGGCCTTAAATTTATAACAACTGCTTTACCAAGAATACAAGTACTTAAAAGTGAAATCTTTTCTTTCAGTAGAAAATTGCATTTGATTTATTACTTTAAACAAGCAGGATGGGTTATGCCTACTGACTGTTATGAAAGTGGTGATGATGATTCTTTTTACTCATGTTTGTCATCTCAGGAATATTTGTTTGAGAATGACTTTAATGCTTATTGCCAACTGAACACTGATGCTACCTTTGTTAAAAGCTCTTTTATTCCACCTTTTCTAAACACCAAACAACTGTTATCTCCAAACGAATGAAAAAAGAATGCCACGGCCGGACTGCAAAAAAACATTTTTTAATAATACTTGATTTAAAACGCTTGACAATAAAAATACATTTTTCGTCCCATTTGAATACAGGACTTCTTCAGAAACTCACACAATCTAAAAATTCTAAGACTAGTTTTTATACATTGTTTCTAAAAAGCGCGCCAAATCTTACAATCACTTTACTTTTTAAAGACATATACATCGTGACAAGAGAGACTGGAAAATTCATTTTAACGTGGACAGCTTTACTAATCCCTATATTCTAAATAAAGAAAATATTACAACATGACCAACTTTACAAATGCCTATGATCTAGTAATATATGTACATAAAAATAAGAATAAAAATAAACATTTATAAACATAAAAAAAAAAAAATATATATATACATACACCTCAATCATACAATATGTGTATTATATGAAATATGAAATGTAAACTATGATGTAATTAAAATATATATGATATGCAATCATTATGATGTACAATAATTCAAAAGTACTCAAGTTATATCTTTATATACTTGTATATGTACAATTATGTAGTTACATTTCATTCGACATTTTAAATACTTATAGATTCTATACTAACATTTTATAAAATATTTAATGTTTAATGAGATATTTAATGAGATATAATAAAAATATATATATATTTAATAAATTCAATAAAATTCATAAATTTATAAATTAATAAATTCATAAATTCAATATTTGTATAGATTGTTTATTATTTAAAAAAACTGTTTATATTAAAACCTATCTTTCCAAACCTTTCAACCTCAACAAACACATTATTGAGCATTTATCATTTAAACCTGGGTTTACAAAGGCATTTAATCTGAGTTGCCAGATCAACTCCATTTTCTCTATTAATAAAGTTGATGGCCCTCCTCTATCATCTTGTGGGATCTGCTGAATTATTTTAAATTTAAATTTATGTTGTGGATGCATTATGGTGTGCATTGCCAAGCATTGTCCTCTCTTTTGTGTGTTATACTTCTTAGGTGTTCAGATATTCTATCCCTTAATCTTCTATCAGTTTTACCTATATAAAAAGAGGGACATGTTTGGCACTTTGCAACATAAACTACACCCCTGGTATTGCAATTGAAACTGCCCTTTAACCAAATTGGGAAGGAGTTGATGACTATATTACTACCTTCATCTATTATGTAACAATAGGGGCAGCACCCACATTGTTTCATACCTATGTTTCGATTGCTACATTTACTTTTTCTTTGAAATATTTCTTTATAACTGATGCCCTTTCTCCAAATCACTTTTGGTGTGAAATTAAAAATGGTGCTTAATTCCATTTCATCTTTTAATAAAGACCAATTTTTGAAAATAATTTCTTTTATACCCACATAGTTGGATGAAAAACTCATAATACATGCTGAGTCAAATTCATTTTGAAGGGGTACAGATACAGCCTGATCAAGATCCAAATTACTTAAATTGGCCTCTTTATTGATGGTATCTACCTTGATATTGAGTATTGGTTCATAAGTGCCATTCATTCTTTTCAGTGTTACTTCCTGGATTAGATCCTCTATCAATTGGATAGGGTAAGCTCTACTAAGAAACATTTCCTTTAAAACCATACATTCTTTTTGAAATTTCTCATCAATTGATATCATTCTTGCAGCCCTTACTAACTGGCCTTTTAGGACCGAACATTTCTGATGCAAGGGGTGAGCACGGGAAAAATGCAGAAATTTATTTGAATATGTTGGCTTCCTATATAATACAGCTTCATAGCACCTATCAACATTATTTTTTGACACCTCAACATCCATAAAAACCATGACATTGTCGTGGAACAAATGGGACAATTCTAAGAATTGAGTTGTATTATTCATCATATCAACCAGTTCTGTAGCTTCACTTGATGACCCTTCTATGATCACGAAGATGTCATAAATGAATCTACCATAAAATTTTACAACATCTTTGAACAATCCATTTATGAAAATATATGTGGTCTCCCAATGTGCCAACACCATGTTGGCATAACTGGAGCCACATGGTGAGCCTATTGCCACTCCTTCTCTCTGTTTATAATATTGTTTATTAAATAGTATGAAGTTGTAAGATAAAATTATATCCAACATCTCCTGAACCAAGGTTATCTCTGCTTGAGGTGCATTTAATTTACCCATTCTAGCCACTACCCATTCAATCTCTGTTTGTTGAGGGATACAAGTGTACAAATCTTTTATATCCATTGTTACAAAATTATTCTGTTGTGAATAAGAAAAATTATTTAAACTAGCCAAAAATGCCCAAGAATCCTTCAAAATCCATGGTTCTTGTGTTACATATTTCTTCAAAATTGAATCCACAAATTTTGCACATGCATAAGTGGACACATTTCTACCATCCACTATAGGTCTGAATGGTGGGTTGTGAAGACTCTTATGTATTTTAGGTACTCCAAATATATATGGTGTTCGAGGGGCCAAAATTGTCAAATAATTAAAGGTGTGCAAGTCTATTCTTGCCTCTATAAACAACTCATTGAGAAAACCTTTTATAAACTGGTTGGCTTTATTGTATTCATTAAGTGATGCTTTAACATAAGCAGCACCTTCCAATATGTTAATGATGCGACTTTCATAGTCCGGTAAATCCATAAAGACCAGACCTCCGCCTTTATCAGGATTCATGATCCTGATATTAGCGGACATCAAACATTCAAGGTCTTCCCTTTCCTCCTGGACTAAATTATTGACACAATTATCACTCTTGTCACGATGTATATGTCTTTAAGAAGTAAAGTGATTGTAAGATTTGGCGCGCTTTTTAGAAACAATGTATAAAAACCAATTTTTAGATTGTGTGAGTTTCTGAAGAAGTCCTGTATTCAAACGGGATGAAAAACATATTTTTATTGTCAAGCGTTTTAAATCAAGTATTATTAAAAAATTTTTTTTTGCAGTCCGGACGTGGCATTCTTTTTTCTAAACACCACCTTGCAAGGATATTTTGCTACACTTAATTTTGAGATTGAACAAATGTACTGATCTTGCATAGAGTATAAGTCTAATATATACTTTAACTTAACTAAGCAGCAATGGCTAGCCTTTTTGGAATTTGGTAATGACAGAAGATGGGTGGTTAAACCATCTGATAAGGGCAACCAGATAGTAATCATGCATTTTACACAATATTTAGAGATGTGTTATAAACATTTGGACAGTGTGGACATTTATAGAAAATGTGATGTTTCTGAATACTTTGAAGCTATTAAGAAGTACCAACTGTTGTTAGACAAAGGTCTTAGGTTGGAGTATTTTACCTCTAAGGTTGTGGAAAGGAAGTTTGGAGTGGAAAACTGCTCTATGGCAGTTTTTTATTGTTTACCTAAGACACACAAAGGTCTAACTAACCTTAGTGGTCAACCTATAGTGTCTGCAAAATGGTACTTTTTGAAAAATATAAGTGTGCTGCTACATGAACATCTTATGAAATATGTAATGAATATAACCTCTTATATTAGGGATAGCCAGGATTTTTTGAATAAAATAAAATGGAAAGTTTGGAATATGAACATGTTTTGGCTCTGCCTGGATGTCAAAAGTCTTTATACTAACATTAAACATGAAATAGGGATTCAGGCCTTATTCCTTTTCCTAGGGGACTCTCCCATGTCTCATTTTTGATAGATTTAGTTATGTTTTGTTCAAAAAATATGTTTTTTATGTTTAATGAAGACATTTTTTAGCAATTACAGGGCACTGCTATGGGGGCGGCTTTCGCCCCATGTATGCTAATTTAGTTATGACTAAATTTGAAGATGATTTTATTTATAGACATGATTTTTTTAGATCAAAAGTTATTTTATAGTGTAGATTTATTGATTATATTATTTTTTATGTCAAGAAAGCCAGACAGAAGCCCTTGGGTTTGTTGATGACTTACAATCTAATATTATGGGCTTAAGCTTTAATGGTATGCAGCTTGGCCCACAAGTGAATTTTCTGGCCATTAGCTTAGATGGATTTACAACTAGTCTCTATAGGAAATTTGAACATAGAAATGTATTTTTATATCGGAGTAGTTGTCACCCCAAACATTTGGTCAAGGTACTGCCTTATAATGAATTCTTACGAATTCATAGGCTATGTAGCCTTGATAAGAGCTTTGACAGAAAGATAGCAGAAGAAGAAGATAGGCTTATTAAAAGAGGCTATGATGTTCAGTTGGTTAGGGAAGCTAAACAAAAAATCATGGACATGAGGTAGTCTTCTAATCCCCAGGGATACTCTCATTATGCCCGTGTTAGTGGGAAATATAAAGCTGGTACATGTGGAAACAAATCCACCAACACAGTTGGAAATAATGGGGACCAGAAGAAAGTTTTCTTAGTGACAACCTATAATGTTATAACTGATGAAATAGTTAAAAAAGCACATAGCTTGTGGCCCATGCTTCTAAGGGACAAAATTTTGAGCTCTATATTACCTGACCTTGTGAGTATTGCATATAAAAGAGCTAGTATTGTGGCTGATATTCTGGTACATAACCAATTTTGTTTACCAGATGTTAATGTTAGTCAGAATTTAAGCACAAATGAGAGCACTGTTCCATGTGATGGCTGTTCCATCTGTCATTATGTAGTGAGTTATTTTCCCTATATTAATGGTATTAAATGTACAGCTAGGTATGAGTACAGTTGTAATACTGAGGGGCTAGTGTATGTGCTGAGATGTAGATGCAGTAAGTTCTACATAGGGGAAACCTATAGGAGTTTTAGGGTCCGGTTACAGGAACATATTAGGGACATAAAAAATAAAAAAAACTAGAGAGTCCCCTTGGGAGCTATTTCATGACAACACACAATTCCGATACTGATTCTCTTAGGGGTTGTGTTCTGGAAAAATTGCAAGTTGGTATAGGTGAATGTGTGTCCTTAAAAAATAAACTTTTACAAAAAGAAATCCTCTTGGTTTTAAAGTATGGTACTTTGGAGCCTCAAGGACTCAATTAGGAATGCAATTGGAAGTATGTGATTTAAACTGTATGCTTAACTGATTAAGTGTCTTGTGAAATATGTTGTATTTAAGTAAAGAGTGTTTTGTAGGGTTTTTCCTCTTGGAAGGGTGTGCAAGCCGAGGCACTAAGTGTTTCATTAAAATTGCTTACTTCTTAGATCAGTGGTCTTGGTGGTATTTTAGAATATTTTTCAAGTACCTGGTGTGTGTTTGAATAAAATTAAAAGGGCATTTTTGTTGGCATGGCAGATGGATTTTGCAGACCTGGTCCACTTGTATTTGATAATAATTTTGCTGACAACTGGAGAGTGTTTCAGCAAGAGTATGATATTTTCATACAGGCTGCTGATAAAGATGCACATACAAAGGCATTTATTCTGCTTTTTAGCTAATTCAGAAGCCATTGAAAGGGAGCATTCATTTATGTATGCCCCAGCTGTGTATGCAGTGGAGGGGAAGAATGTCATATTGTAGTACCGGCTGAAATGTGGGAAGACCCTGAGTGCTTAAAATGTAAATTTAGAGAAATGTGCAACTCCAAAACAAATACTGCAATGGAAAGGCACTTATTTTACATAAGAGATCAAAAGCCTTTTGAAAAAAGAAACTTTTGCAGCATATATAACTGATTTGATAAACAAGGAGAAAATGTGCAGATTTGGTGATTTAAGAGATGAGTTGATAAAAGACAACCTTTTATGTGATATTAAACATGATGCATTAAGAAATATTTTGCTTTGAGACAGTGATTTAACTTTGAATAAAGCCATAGAGATTTGTCAGATATATGAACTCACAGAAACACACACAAATATGCTTAGAAATGAGAAAAGCATGCTTGCAGTGCCTTCCATTGCTAATGTTGATAGTATGCAGCACAAGGTTAAAAGATAAAGGCCTAAAGCCATGGATACTTCAGCAAAACCCAGAGCAGCTACAATTAAACTCAGGGCACACTCATTAAAGCAGAGGGGTAAATTAGCAAAACTTGTGACTAGCCTTACAGCCAACTGTCATAATTGTGGAGGTAATCATGAGCCCAGGCGAGAGAAGTGATTAGCTTTTGGTCAGCAGTGCCACACATGTAAAAAGTGAAATAATTTCAAAACATTCTGTAAATCTAAAGGGCCACCACCTTCTTTTTTTAAATGAGAGCATTCAAAGAGGCAAGTTGATCAACTAGAAAGCTGCAACCCTACTTTTTATGTTGATGGTCTGTCTGTGCTTGATGAAACAGTCAATGCAGTAGATTTCTGGGCAAAAAAATGAAGTATTTTGTACTGTTCTGATTAATGGGAGATCTGTACAGCTGAAGGTTGATACTGGTTCAAAGTGCAATGTTATGTCAGCAGACATCTTTGTTCAGGTAAAAGCTGGTGAGCAGCTTGATCTGGCAAAGTGTGCAAAGCTTATTTCTTATGCAGAGGTGCTAGAATCTGTTGAAGGTTGGGGGGGCAGAGGGTAAGAAGGGGTCTTAGTAATCTAAAAAGGGCAATTTTTTAAAATTATTTACTACCACAATATAGGTTCACTTGGAGGACATTTTAAGCTTAGCCAATTTCCCTTTTGGTGCTTGAATTAACATTTCCTGATTGGTCTTACCTATCCCATGTCTGATAATTGTATATTAGCCCTAGTGAGAATAACTGTGATCATACCATAGATAATTTGAGGGGACCCATGTAAGGGATGTAGCATTTATGAACTGCCTGTATCCATTAGTGGCATGAGGGACAATCTTGGAGTACATTCTCTATTATCCATCCTTAGATCCAAGTTGCATTTGAATATGGAAAGGGATGAGTTTTGTTTTACTTGAATGGCTAGTCTGTTCTGGCACATTGGTAGCCTCTGTGATATATATTCATCTCTCCACAACATTCAGTTTAGATACCTAGACTGAATATTTCTGATGCCATTTGACTTGCTGATGTTCAGTAGGTCCATCAGTATTGGGTGGGAGGATGTCTTGTATGCCAGACACAGGTCACCTCTAAGCATTCTTTAGGATACTGAGTACAGTGATAAATCTTTGAGGTAGTCCATGCAAGACCTGTTGTTTAAGACTTGTATCCTTTTAGTAAGATATCTCTGTGGGTATTCCAATTGCTGCATGGGTCTGGACACATACATGCCAAAGTGAGCATTATACAAAATGATTGACCTAATGAGGGCTTTGTAAAGTGGGACAATAACATCTCTAGAGCTAGTCACAATTAATTTGTTTATAAGCTGTGTAATATAGAAATACTTTATGACTCTAGGCACATGTTGGTCAAAAGTTAGGTCACTGTACACACAAGTTCCCAAATGCCAAACAACTGGGTCTGTTCTCAGGGGGTAGTGTCAATTTTGCAGTTCCCTGGAGTACCTTGACTTACCAAAGGATACGATAATGTATTTTTTGGAGTTTAGTTTCAATTCATGATTCTGGCACCAGTTATTGTTTGGGACAAACCTTCCAGCATGATGGTTAAGTCATTTGGGGATTCAATAGCTCCACCTAGCTTGCAGTCATCTCAAACGTAGTCGGCCAAAGCTGTTTGACATTTCCTTTTACTTTTGAGATGTATATGCCAAGCAGAAAAACTCTCAGCACTGAACCCTGTGGGACTCCATTGGTAACTGGTCTCTTTGCAGAGGTAACTGGAGATCCACAATCTGTAGAACTGCAAACATAGCACAAACGTTGATAGTCATTTGCTAAACAAACAATACAATCTCACAATTAAAACAGACTTAGCATGAGCAGTAAACTTCTCTGCTCTTGAAACTCACATTAATTGAAATGGCATGAAACCCACATTCATTTTGCATCTGGCCAGTGGAGGACTAAGCTTACCTCTGGGCTGTTTTCAAACCATAAGCTCCTTACACATTTTTACGGCCATGCATACATGTGTTCATTCTTTGATTCACCTTCCTGATTGTATTAAATTATATTTCTTGTATAATGCAGCACACTTTTTAGAGCGTGTTTCAAATTTATTGTTTTGAACATTTTTCCAGTAAGCAATGAAACACAATTTTTGAACAAATAATGACAAAACTGCCCAATTCAAAACATTTCCATCATACAAGTCTACTCAAACTTCTGTCATTACAATCCACCAGTATCAGTAAATATGCACAATCTCTGCAGAAGTAAAAGTCATCTAAATAATTCTACATTAAAGGGATCCAACTAATGAAGAGGTTGCTGCTAGCAAACAACTTTATATTTCATTGTTTCATCAACAAATAAAGTGCATGTTGCCTTGAAGAATTGCCTATGTTACATTCTAAAAATGATAAGCTAGTAATAATGCAATAGGGAATGGATGGCAAACTGATAACAAGTTCATAGTTACTAGACAACTCCTCCAAAGGAGAACATTCACAGGCCTGCAGCATCCACGCCCTTTAAAGTACAACACAGCACAGTGTCAGCAATCCATCTGAGTATCATGGGAGTAGAACCCTCAGCCTTCTGCATCAAAAAGCAAATATGCTACCTGTTGTGCTACTAACAATGCAAGGCAACTTTGATAATCAGCACTAAACTTCTCTTCCCCCCTGAAGCTCTCAGCTCCTTGTAAAATCCACTTGACCTCAATTAAATCTCTCAACTTTGCAGCACAATGAATCTGGAAAAAGCCAAAATTTATTGGGGGGGGGCAAAGGCCCAAAACCACTGACACATTTTAAACATTGCTTGTATAATCTTAGAAAGTTGCTAGAATAAAATGTTTTGTGTTACGATGTGTTTCCTGAAAGATAGAAGACTGAAAATTAAAGGGCTATCATTATTTAGTGAATTTAGTTCTTATTGATTTGCCAGAAAAAACACACATTTTAAGAGAAACAGACCAAAAATATGTGCCAAATATTCTGTGAAAATCTGGACAGTTGAAAGCTATAGACACAACTCCTTGAATCAGAAATGGTGGTATAGGTAGAGAATTCAGGCTCTTGTTTCTTATACCTAAGCTACAGGGCTTGAGCCTGAGTAACACTAACCACCACATATACCTAACTGGGGCATTACACACACACACATTTTAATTACCAATGTGTGCATCCCTGTTGTCTTGTTGGACATTCAGGTTCTTAAAATTAATACAATCCAAAACAATTTAATGGTACACTGGGACTGCAGATAACAAATTCGGTAGCATCATACCTCTCAACCTCTTAGTGCAAGAAATCTGGACAAAGGGGGACAAAGGCCCCAAAATGTGGACAGGTTTTAAATATTGCTCTTATAAACTTAGAAGAAAGTTTCTAGAAAAACAGGATTATCAGATGAGAGGTCTCCAGTATGCAGAAACAATGAAGCATCAGATCTACTTATATTGAGCATGTTGCTTACAGCTGCTATGGTAGATAGACACTAGTAATCTTTACTTTGTCTGTCCTTTCCATCTTTTGCCTGTTTTGGTTTGGGTGATAGTAAACATGGATGACTCTGTCTTAGGCTGGGGGACATTCTCATTGGGAGATGGTTCCAGGAGTGTAATCACCCAAGGATCTCTTTCTTTACATTAACATACTGAAGATGAGGTTAGTCCTTTTTCCTTATGAACTTTCAGGATTTTCTGCTCACAGTGTCTTACCCAGACAGCTTATCGACATATGGTATCTCAGCAAATAAGAAGGATTCCTATCTATGGATCTAAACGTAGTCAGCAACTCAAACAAAACATGCTGGAGAGACAGATATGTGTCTCAGAGATTGCCCCTTCTTTGGAACAGGCTCCATATTCACATTAAGCAGAGACCTTACCTGGCCCTCTTCAAATGCAATTTGCATCAATGGATGGGGAATCATAAATTCACACCTGGGGTAGTGCCTATATCACTTATGGACAGAGGCAATCTATAGGATACTCAAGGCATATGCACAAACCCATGCCATCCTCTTGCCCCTAGGGGCAATATATTGGGTAAAATTGAGTTATATTGGCTAGGCTTATCTCCTATGAACCTATAAAATAAGCATTGTTACTCAGTACCCCAATCCCCCAGATTTGCAAATATTTTTACTTAAATATTCTCACTCCATTGTCTATTCAATTTGGAGACAAGGTGATCGTTCTGAACATATTATAACAATTATTACTATTTTTCCAATACCCATTAATAATGGAGGAGAATTAACATTTATGATCTAAGCCTTAATACATTGTCAAAATAAGTAATGTCATAATAAGCAAAACACCTGAAGTTGGCACACTTTTGCAAATAGCAACACAAAGAACTACAGCTCTAGCAATTCAAGCGTCTCTCATTAATTCTGTTTTCTTTCTCTTCACATTGTAAACACTCTTGCTTACTCCTTCACTAGTGACCTCACCCTTATTACCCCATGGTACTTTATGTGCCAGCTCAGTAGATTCTGCAACAGCCAGTGTAATTTTTGTACAAATGGGCATATGTATTGTGTCATTCCTGCAAATAACTTATTCTATAGAGTTATATTCCCAGATGCAGAAAATCTGTTATCATGTAAGATGAAAAGTGTTGTAATATAGTAGTTAAAACAAGTTAGAGTTTGGTTGTACTTGCAGCATGTTTCTGTTATAAAGACAAAGGAACCAGTCCTATTATGGCCAAATAATGGTTATTGTATAATAAGAAACAATTAGAAGATGTGAACATATAGAAAAGCTGATAATTTTAACTAAGAATACAACTCTGGGAGTTTTGTTTTCCTTGCTAAACTAATGCATGTACTATTGTTTAATGTTTTGAGAACATGATTTCTGTTTCTAGCTTACATAACATCAGTATACATTCTTTGAAGAATGGATAAAAATTAATCTTCTACACTTCTTCTTAATAAATGCCATTGGATCTTTAACAAACCTTGGCTATCACCTAGTAATTGCAGATGGGCCCATAGTTTAATGTCTTATCTTAGTGCTACACTGAAATGTCATACCTGGAATATGAACTCAAGAATCTGGCATGGGAATACAACCTACAGCCTTTCAACCTTCCTGACACCAAAATCAAGTGCGCTGTCTACCGAGTCATTTACAGTGTGTTCAGTACCAGCATGCATCATGATTTTACTCTGCCTTTTTAATGGATATGTAAAGTATGACAAAAGAAATAAAAGCATGCCTGTTGTAATAAGAAAACCAATTTCAAGTCCCACAACACACCTTGAAACAATGAGGCAGAAGCAGCGCTTACACAAGGGTAACACAAGAAAAAAGAAAGCACAGCACCTAATTTGAATTTGTGTCAAAATTATGCAGACGATTACAAATGGTAGCTAGGGCAGGTAAGATGAGACTGTTCTTCACAAATATACTCACAGACACACAGGGGCAGCAACAGCAAACTCTCCTGTATCTAAATAAATGCGTGATAAGAAAGCAAAGCAAAACTCTCCCTACCATAAGGAAGCATGACTCATTCGGAAAAGCATACCTCTCCTTACAGCCAGTTAAACTTCCGCGTGCTTAATCCATGTTAGCGTGCGATGCACGCATGGGTCCTCATTAAAGGAAAACTCCATCATGATGTTTTTCTGGTAATTGCTTCATTTCCCCAGGGGGCAGGTATTGCAGCTGTAAAAGTGGGGAGGTGCTCCCTCCCCCTCCCTCTATGGTTACGGCGCCCTTGTTCTTATGGTGGTGAAGAAATTCAAACCGAAGGCTCGATGGTGCTTTCATGTTATTCTCCTGAAAACAGCTATGAATTGTCATTTTACATAGTCAAGAGGCATGTGTAGTCATTGTTAAGCATCAGAGACAGTTTAAAAATGGGACTGCTTTCATTTAATAACGAAGTCCACCATGGAACCATGTGTAACCAGGAAACTTTCACTCAATCATCCTACGCAAAGGTTACGAGGAACTATCCCCATTATCGAGGGAGACAGTACCACAGATAGAGTATGGACTATTTGTTGACAATGTGTGCAATGATGATACTTTTCACCTCTTTGATTTAGGGGTAGACAGGTCACTGGAGCAACTTGGGGAGTGTTGTGATATAAATGATGACAAGACAATGTGCATAACATTGTGGTCACTAAGGATAACTTCCATATTTATAATTATATGAATTTGAATGTTGACAATAACTTTTTTTCCCTTTTTAAAAAAGGTTTTGCCTTTGTGCTGACAAAGGGAGGACATGTAGCTAACATGATTCTAGATATAAAACTGTTTACTAGGAAATTATATATAGACAGCATTCATAGATAGCACATTTCATAGACAGCACAAGGAACAAGAAACTAAGGGTAATGCTGCTAAATGCCAGAAGTCTTAACCTCAAGATGCACGCACTCGAAGCTCTCCTCAGTATGGAGAACATCGATATCTGTGCAGTGACAGAAACCTGGTTCAAGGCTCCAGAGAGCACCCCAGCACTACCAGGCTATACCTCATATCATGCTTTTTGGCCCCAAAACCCGGACCGAACCACAAAAGGAGGGGGAGTTTCCATATTTATCAAGGATATCCACACCTCCAGGTTAGTGGCATTGCACGAAGTATCGGAGACCATCCATGTGCAACTAACAGTGGGCAAGACTGCTTTTCAGTTTATAGCATCCTACAGACCACCCTCTCAAAGTCAGGAATCCCACTCGGCTTTCCTGAAAACATTGGAGAACATGAAGATCTCTCCGAACACCATTATATTGGGCGACTTCAACTACCCAAACATTGACTGGGAGCACTACTCAAACCCCAGCACCTTAGCCCAAAGGTTCCTGGAAATTATAAACTCAAATGCTATGGAACAACTAGTCACCACTCCTACAAGAAGGGACAACATACTAGACCTGATCATTACCAACATGGGGACTCTATGCTCCACACCAGAAGTATATCCCTCATTGGTAAGATCAGACCATAAATTAATTTCACTGGATGTCCACATCCCGACCCCACCCCAGCCCAGAAAACCACAGTGAAAAACTTCTCAAAAGCTAACTTCTCACTTCTCAAAACTGAAGTGGAATCCTTCAAGGCCCCAGGGCCAGTGGAAACTACGGCCCAAACTGCAGAATCCTATATAAACGCATTCTACGGACATCTCCAGGAATGCATGGATCATGCTATCCCAAACAAAACCAAGACCCAATCATCCAAAGGCAGGCATCCAGTCTGGTGGACCCCTGCCATAAATAAACTGTACAACAGAAGGAGGAAGCTACTACATGATAGAGCAAAATCCCTAATAGGAAGGCGTCTCTGATCAGTACTAGCAAAAAATTACGATCCCTCATAAAATCCTCCAAGGCCAGCTTTGAGAGAAAAATTGCACAGGACACCAAAGACAATCATAAGGCTTTTTCAGTTATGTTAGAAACCTGGGATGCAACTCCCAGACTTGTTCTGAGTTGATTCTAAATGACAAAAATACACTGAACCCACAGACATCGCCAATATCCTGGCAGACAGGTTCAGTGCAAACTCCCCCCCAAAAGAGCAAGTATCTATCCCAGCAGAGGGCTGCCTCCCAAACATCTCTGATGCTCAGGTGAAGGCCGCCCTCTCCAAAGCAAAAAACACTGCTTCCATGGGACCAGATGGCGTCCCAGGTTGTGTCCTACATGAACTCCAAGAGGAACTAATCCCTCAAATAAAACAGCTATACAATCTCAGCCTCACTACAGGATATGTGCCCACAGAATGGCGTACAGCAACAGTGGTCCCACTCCACAAAGGTGGAGCCTCTACGGACCCTGGAAACTATCGCCCCATAAGCCTGACTAGCTTAGTCTGCAAGGCTATGGAGAGGATCATCATGGAGCTCATAAACAAAGACATTGGGGACCTACAGACACTAGATCCTACCCAGTTCGGCTTTGTCAAGGGCAGATCCTGCCTTTTGAACCTGGTTGACTTCTTGAAACAGTCACCAAAGCCATAGATGAAGGGAAGGTAGTCCACACAGCCTATCTGGACCTTGCAAAGGCATTTGACACAATACCCCACTCGGGCATCATAGATAAGCTATCCAGCTTAAATATAAACCCCTATGTCACAAGATGGGTCGCAAACTGGCTCAAAGACAGAACCCACAGAGTGAGAGTTGCTGGAGCCATGTCAGACTCGAAACCAGTCACAAGTGGCGTCCCACAGGGTTCTGTCCTGGGACCACTCTTGTTCGGTATATACTTTTCCGAGGTACGGGCAAACGTGGGAGGACTATGGCTCACCAAGTTCGCAGACGACTGCAAACTGGGCACCATAATCAACTCTCCAGCTGACACAAACATCCTTCAAAAAGGTCTCACAGAGACAGATAACTGGTGCCAGTGCCATGGTTTAAAGCTAAATGCCAAAAAATGTATAGTCATACCCTTTGGCAAAAACAATGTGCCCACAAATTACCACATAGGCGGAAACCCATTAAGTACAGAGAAAGTTATTAGGGACCTGGGGACCCAAGTTGATAGCAATCTCTCCTTTGAAAACCACAAAGTGGTTAGAAAGACCTTCTACATAGCCCACCTCATCACGAAGGTTTTCACATCTAGATCAAGAGAGGTAATCGTGCCCCTTTATTCATCCCTCATCAGGCCCATCATAGAATACAATGCCCCTTTTGGGATGTACCTTACCCGACACCTGCAGCAATTAGAAAGACCCCAAAAGTATCTCACCAAGAGGATCAAGGGTCTCAAACAGATGCCATATGCTGCTCAGTTAAAAAAACTCCAGCTCTACTCAGTTGCATACCGCCTACTTCGAGGCGATCTATGCCTGACATACAAAGCTATGTCAAATCCAGAATTAATGGACATGCTCCACCTCAGTAAATCTAAATCCCTTAGAGCCACACGCTGAGGGACTTGAACCTCAGCACAGAAATAAATAGAACTTGCTGGAGGGACAGGTTCATAACCCAGAGGCTCCCTTCGCTCTGGAATAGAATTCCAGTTCATGTGAGGCAGAGCACCTCACTGAATCTCTTCAAGAAGAATCTCAATAGGTGGATGGGGGATCGTAGGTTTGTCCCAGGGATTACTCCCATGTCACTATTAGACAGAGGCACAGTAAACTAAACCTTAAAAAGAGCACAGTATACTCAAATCAAGGGGTGGCGTAAGCCATACAGAATCGGGCTAGGCTTATAATTGCCTCAGGGCAGATAGCCTAGTATGAACCTATGAACCTATGAACCTATTAAACTTGGAACTTTTGCACCATGATCAGCCATTAGTTCAGCATACTAATGTATTAGTTAGAAGGAGTACATTTAATCCCCCTTTGAACCAGGAACTACTCAATTTTGAGACACTTGTTAGTAGTGAGTTAAGAAATGAGTTCAATAAAGATAGATGGTTTAGGAACAACCTCACCACAGAGGAAAGGAAGGTGCTAACAGAATTGGCTAAAAGGGATAATCTGAGAATGATGAAACCTGACAAGGGGGGAGGGGTGGTTCTTATGGACAAGATGGATTATGTTACTAAAATTTCGGAGATCCTGAACACAGATAGATGGTATGGTGCGGTATCTAGGAACGAACTGAATATAGCTTACAGGAAGATTGTTTTGAACCTAGATGATAATCTAAACCAGGGCTTGATTAATGAACAACTCCACCACTTTCTAAAGGTAACCAAGCCCTTTATACCAAGTATGTTTGGGATCCCCGAGGTCCATAAAGATGTGGGTAACCCCCTCTTAGACCCATTATCACCTCAGAGTGTTCAAAAACCCAACCCTTAGCTATTTTTGTGGACACTAAATTAAAACCTTACCAACAAAAATATCCACATATTCTTATAGATTCCTGTGACTTTTTACAAAAAATGAGGAGTTTAGATTTCAAAGCTGATTTTATATTTGTGATGGTGGATGTCAAAGATTTATTTTCTGTTATTCGCCCTCATGACCAAACCACACCAACCGTGGGTAAATCCAGTATTACCCACACCCAGGTGTGGGTTATTGCTTAAGTATTCTGTTATATTTGTTTTTATATATTGATTCTATTTATTATTACACTTGTTATATTTATATATATACTTTTTTTATGAATGGCCTTCTATAGTTGTTTTTATGTGTTTTTATGTACTAAGCCTTTCTTACCTATTCATTCAATGTTTATTAATCTATTAATTTATCATTTTTTAAATTATTTTAGTTTATATAAGTTCATACATTTAGTAATTAAAGTGAGTTTTTATATCAGATATACTTGTCAAAGAAATGTTTTTGTTATGGTTAATAGGGAATTGACATAATTTTCATGAATTAGTGAATTAATTAAGTTACAACCAATTGGAAAGCACGGTGCTGCTTATTAACCTTGTGCTGTGAAGGGTTTCTGATTCTGATGAAGTCTTCTGTAAGGAGATGAAAGCACTTAATCCTGCTGTGTTTTATTTCTATCATGTGGTTTGGAATTATTAAATACCTGCATTCCTTACTTTTGAACCAGTGTGGGTCTTCTTGCTATGTTATCGTGTGTTCATTGAGGAGGGACAGCCTTTATTAGAGCTCTGCTTGCCAGGATTGTGTTCAAACTTTCACACAACTATATTTCTGACTATGCTGATCTTTTTGACAACAAATTAGGCAAACTCCGAGTTGTGTACTCTATGAAATTAGACCTTGAGGTAAGCCCAGTCATCAGACCAGCACAGAAAGTTCCAGTAGCCATGCAAAGCAGAGTCAAAGCCGAGCTAGTCAGAATAGTGTGTCTAGGAGTAATTTGTACAGTGGATGAACCAACTGAATGGGTATCCTCCATGGTCTTAGCTCATAAGGAAAGCTCAGATGATATTAGAATATGAATTGATCCAAGAGATTTGAACAAAGCACTAAAACAACCTCATCATCCAATGCGTACGGTTGAAGAAGTTGCTCCTCTTATGCCAAATTCCACTGTCTTTTCTGTCTTAGATGCAAAAAGTTCATTTTGGCACATTTTGCTTGACCGAAAATCTTCATTGCTAACCACTTTCAGTACACCATTTAGAAGGTACAGATTTTTGAGAATGCCACTTGGGATAAATTCTGCCAGTGAAGTCTTTCAACGTGTGATGGAACAAATTTTTTCTGGCTATCCATGTGCTATAATAGTAGATGATATTCTCGTAGGAGGTAATGGAGAAGTCAAACATGATAGAAACCTCAGGAAAGTTTTGGAACATGCTCGTGAAGTGAATCTTAAGCTGAATCTTCAGAAATGGAAATTCAGGCTGCAAGAAGTTACTTATGTGGGTCACTTGTTTGCCATTTCAGGCTTATGACCAGATCCTTCCAAGCAAGCTGCAATTCTTGAGATGCCAGCTCCAGACAATGTCACATCCCTACAATGTTTTCTTGGCATGGTCAACTATTTGGGTAAGTTCATTCCATATCTGAGTGAGCTTTCAGCACCACTCAGAGAGCCGACATACAAAAATGTAGCCTGGTCTGTGGAACAACACCAAAGAGCATTCGATGTCCAAAACCAGAAAATTGCCAGTCCACCCACTTTAAGATATTTTAATGTTCACAAACCTGTAATTCTTTTCTGTGATGCGTAAAAGTTTGGTCTTGGTGCAGTTATTCATCAAGAGGGCAGACCAGTAGCCTATGTGTCCAGAAAGCTAACCCAAAACAAGGTGCAATATGCTCAGATAGAAAAAGAGCTCTTAGCAATTGTGTTTGCATGTTCAAAGTTTCATGATTATATTTATGGCTGACATATTCAAAGTGAGATTGACCACCAACCTTTGGTTACTATTTTGAAAAAGCCTATGTACACATCTGCTGCAAGATTGCAATGCATGATGTTGAAGTTGCAAAAGTACAGTTTTCACTTGGTTTACACAAAAGGCAATCTTGTTTATCTTGCTGAAACTTTATCTAGATCAAAAACATGATTTTGATGTCATGGAAGTTTGAAATATTTCTTCCACATGTATTGATGAACTTAGAACTCACACAGCTTCAGATCCAATTCTCCAGAAGCTCAACCACTTTATCATTTGAGGATGGTCATCAAAGCAATCTTGTTTACCACTAGATTTGCAGCAGGATTTTCCTTACAGAGATGAGATTTTGATTGAAGATGGTGTCATCATGAAAGGTCCAAAAGTGATTGTTCCAAAAACATGCAGTTCAAAGTGAGAAACAGCTGATGGAAAAATCTAAATGTGATAATACTATGGTTTTCTAAAGCTCCAAAACCTCAGAAACATTTCTCCTGACAATCAACTTGGTTCACCTGCCCAGAGTTTAATGTTGACACAAACCAGAGCCACACTACCAGTCAGTAAGAATTTGTTGATTCCAAGTGTTAAAAGCAACACAGGAGTAAAAGCCCGACTCCTAAAGAAGTGTTTGTCTCAAAAGTCCTACTATGACAAAACCAGCAAGCCTCTGCATCCATTAAAAGAAGGAGAGATAGTGAGGATGCAGACAGTGAAAAGACTTGTGAAACTTTGTGTAAGGAGCTGAGACTGTACATCATTGGGGTACAAGGGATGGAATTCAGGCAGAGTCGGAAACATTTACTACCGGTGTCCAAGCCAGTGTTACAGCATCTTGCCTGTAATGGAGGCTCTAATTCTCAGAGTGATTTGTCTAATGTTCCTGTCCCTGAAAGTATGCCTGAAAATTCTGAAGAAGAACATTCAATTATTTAGACTGCTGAATGTAACAAAACGCAACTTACTCTGTGCAGTGTTGACGTAAATCACTGGGCTGAGATGTTTTTTGACAACATCATGAAGGATTTGATTCCAGATGCTTCTGTCATCATTTCTTAGTGTGATGATATATGTATATGATATATTTAATCACCTACTTTTTAAAATTTGCAAAGGTTATGATTTTTCAAGGAGATATAGTGATTACTGCCCAGAAATGACTATCTGAAGTGACATCCATCTCCACTGCTATCACATATTGCTAACCTGGTTCTGCTTGTCAAAACCCTGTTGTCCTTCTCCTAAGCCTTCTCAACCCTTATGTCACTCACTTTGTGCCACACAGCACGTAATGTTAATCATGACAATACAGCAAGTGACCATTAATGTGCCATTAAAAACACTGCTAGGTGTATGTTCATCTCTATTCATCCCATCACTCCATCTCCTCATTACTTGTGCGTATCTCTTAGGTTGAAGGATGGTGTCTGTCGACCGACTTGACTGTGCTGATGGATAATACTAACACGTTACCTTAATTTAATAGTTTATCAGTGCTCAGGTACTGCAAAATGTTTTAAAATCATCTGTAGGATTCCTTTTGAGACATGTTCAGGTGATGATGGATGAAATATTTATTTATTTATTTATTTATTGCATTTGTTGACCGGGAAAGTCCACTGAGCCTGGAGGAGCCCATTTTCAGTGGAGGCCTGGGGAGAAAAGCTCCACATTATTACATACAATCAACAAATTAAAACATTGTAGGTACATGAATAAAATAGATTCGTTACTACATACAATTAGTTAAAACAATTGTTGATACATAAAATGGACAGACAGTAGAAAAGATAAGACAAATGGCAGAGACGACATTTCAATAATACATAGAAAAGACAACATTTTATAAGCGAAAGCATAAATGGAAACAGAAGTATGAAAGTCAGAGTAGAAGAAGAAAGTAACGTAACAGTATATGTGAGAAGAAAAAGACAATAGTATATACATGTGAGTGTGTAGGATTCAAAGCAGAGGGGTGTAGAGTACAAGGTGATGCAGGCAAACAGACTGTATCAGGATGAAAAGCTGGAAAGAGGAGGTGTGAGAAGGTACAGAGAAAAGAGTGGGAAAGATTTGAGACTAGAAACAGAGAGAGGTTCCATAGTGGGAAATTAGGCGTTGGAATTTTTTGTGGGGTACAGGAGCATCACCAGTTACAGACTAAATGTAATTTTAAGGATTTTTTAAAAGAAGCAGACTTACAGGTTGATCTGAGAGAAGGAGGAAGATTATTCCATAACTTAGAGACAGCATAGGAGTACAGCATTTGGCCGGCTGACAGTTTGGGTTTCTCTATAGACAGCAACATTTTGTTTTCTGACCTGAGGTGGCGATTGGGCTGGTACATGGTCAGTATGGATGAAAGGAAGGGGAATGTTCAGGTTGGTAGATTATTTTGTGGGCTGTGGTTAGTTGAAGGTCAGATGGTGGTGGGATTCCAGACAGTTTAGTTTATGCAGTGAGGAGCAGTGGTGGGTAGACTATTTAGAGTTTGTAGCAAATTTGGCAATTTTATTGTAACAGAAATCAAGTTTACCTTTTAGGGAAGATTGTAGGTTGGTAAGGATGGGAGCACCATAAAGCAAAGTAGGAAGTAGGAAGGATGAGGCGAGGGCCTTTTTGGCAGTGAGAGTGAGGAAATAGTTATGTCGATATAGGGCGCCTAGCTTTTGATGTTTTTTTTTTTTTTTATATTGCTGTGGATATGAAGGTCAAAGGTTAGTTTGTCATCAATGATGACACCTAGCAGTTTGGTACTAGGGAAGGCTTCTAGGATAATATTGTTACACAAAGTAATTGTAAAAAGAGATTTGTCAATGGAGGTAGTTTTTGTGGGAGCAAATAATAAAAGTCCTATTTTGTTGGGGGTTAAGGGTGAGGTGATTCTGGGACATCCAATGCTCAGTAGAGGTGAATGCTTCTTGTGTAAGTTGCTGTAATTTGGTGAGAGATTTTGAGGATATTGCCTATTCATCTAATGTGATGTGGAAACTGTCCTTAGTATGACAAAGCATACTGCACACACTTTTCAGAACATATGGCTACACACAAATAGCATATCTGCTGAGTCAGAAATAATAATTTCAAAACATGTACCACCCCTTGTCATTTCAAGAAATTAAATTGTGATTTGCAATGAGGCCTGCAAAGCAGCTAATAGTTGTACCACTGTATAAAGATAGGCAGTAAGGATAAAAACTGTGGAAGACAAATGCTTTATTGTAGTCATTGTTTGTCACATTTGCACTAATGATGACATTCACCTAGGTAATGACATGCTGATATCTTCTGTAAAAAAGTGAATAATCTGGATTTGAGCCCTGTGTTACCTATGCTCTGACTAGAATCTTACTATTATACTTGGAACCACAGGGAAAACTCCACAGGATGTATATTTTTTACAGTCAGTGCTGTCCAGTTTGCTGATGTCCATGCATCGCCACTTAGCCTGTCTGCATGAAGGAAGGTGAACTAATGGAAATACTGCTATGTTCTCATTTAAGCAGAGAACTGCATTTGCTTGTCTTTTAACTCCACTCAAATGGGGAAGGCAATGGCAACAGTTCTCCATTTCATAAAACTCATGACAAAACATTTCCAATATAAACTGCAGTATGAACAGCATAGTATGTCAGCTATTTCTCACATAACATATATTCTTAACTAATTCTGAAGTTCAAGTTGTGTTCATGAAATGGGAATCTCGCATGTGCTAACTCTTTACCTTCATTAGCACAAATCAGTTTCTCGGCGATGGACTATGTAAACAGGTGTTTGGCATGTCGTACTATGGTTACTATGATTATTGTCCACTTATCATTCATCTCATCAAAAGACAATCATAAACACAAAGGAAACAAAGGGACTTGTTATTCACTGAAGACATACTTACTCAAACTCATGTGTAACCTGCAGCAATGCACTTGCCAATGATATCTCAGTAATAGGTCCAATGTCAAATATTTGTATGGGTTTATACTGACACTGATCAAAACACATTGATATTGTCAGAAAAATCAACACTTGCAGTCCTGTTGTTTCCAAAGTGTGTGTGTGTGTGTGTGTGTGTGTGTGTGTGTGTGTGTGTGTGTGTGTGTGTGTGTGTGCGCGTGTGTGTGTGTGTGTTAGAACTTACTGAGAAACAGGTACATGTATGTCTCAGTTTTGCAACATGCCTTCATGACAGCTTATTTCCTGTAGGTTAACAAGATGTATTTTAAAGTATTTTTGTACACTGCAATCACAAAATCAAATCTGAAGTCCGGACTTTGCACACAAGTCTCATAGCAGTGTATGTTACCTGCAAAAATATGATGATGTCAGCCTCTATATAGACCACTATGACAATAAAAAATATCAGATTTCTGTGATGGCATGGATGTTAAGTACTGTGTTCTGCAGCTAGAATAACTAGCTATGTAGGAGTCCAAATTGCACAGCAGTCAACTTGTGTGTATGCCTGTATGTCTGTGTGTGCGCATAGTCAGAAGAGCATGAGTCTATGTCCTAATGTCTTCACTCAAGTCTCATTGAGAACAGAAGTTTACAGTGGTACATGACTAGATAGCAATTTCATCTAGCCCTCTCAACATCTTCCTGTCAACATACACGGATGATGCTATAAAGTGTTCTTTGACAACGTGAAATTCAAACTTGTGCCATGACACTAGCATTAAGTACTGTGTTTTCTAGCTTTTGTAACTGGGTAGGTAGAGGTTTTACTCTCACAACACTCAACTTCTGTTTGGGTGTATGTGTTCAGTTAACTGTCCTTCTGGTCACTCCACAACAAGTACAAATATGACACGGTCATTGTCCATGTTGGTGTGAATGACGTGAGACGTACCTCCCTGGACTACATGAAAAGAGACATGGAGGAGCTCTCTGATCTTGTAGCCCAGGCACGTATGACCCTGGCCCTGAGTAGCATCCTGCCATCACCCAGAATGATGCCACAGTACAAGGACAAAATGACTGACTTCAACAATTGGCTAAGCTTCTGGTGTCATTCTAAGGGGATCCAGTATTTGTCTACCTGGGACGATATGATCGACAGACCACGATGCTTTGCCAGAGATGGCTTGCAACTTTCGCCCTTGGGATTCTGGATACTGGCTAAGGCTCTTGTCACCCCTATAGTGCCTTTTTTAGGCAAGGTTCAAATGACAAATTCACCACCTTAACAGGCACAAGCAAGCAAAATCTGAGGGTAATGCTACTCAATGCTAGAAGTTTAAACCTCAAAATGAACTCACTCAAGGCACTCTTTAAAATGGAGAACATCGACATCCGTGCAGTGACAGAGACCTGTTTCAAAGCTCCAGAGAGCACCCCTGCATTTCCAGGCTAAAATTCATACCACACCTTTCGGCCACCTAACCCGGAATGAAGCACTAAAGGTGGAGGCATGTCCATATTAATTAAGGATATCCACACCTCCAGGCTAGTTGAACAGCATAATGCATCTGAGATTATCCAAGTGCAACTCTGGGCAAGACCGCAATCCATATTGTAGCTTGCTACAGACCCCCCACCATGCCCCAGGATTCCCACTCCTCATTTCTTGATACACTGGAAAGTATTAGGGTACAACCTAACACCCTAATAGTGGGCGATTTCAACCACCCCACCATTAACTGGGAAAACTACTCATGTACCAACTTTTTTGCTCAATGTTTTCTGGAATTCATAAATTCCAACGCCTTGGATCAACTTATTCACACCCCCACCAGGGGCAGCAATATCCTAGACCTGGTCATTACCAACATGGGCATCCGGAGTTCCACACCAGAGGTCAATTCCTTGTTGGTCAGATCCGAGCACAAGCTAATCACCCTAGACATCCACATCCTGCCCCCACCCATAATTAGGGAAACCACCGTAAAAAAACTTCTGCAAAGCCAACTTCACACTTTTTAAGACAGAAGTGGCAAACTTCATGACACCCATGCAGACGGACAATAGAGGTACGACTGCTGACTCCTACACAAATGCACTTTATAAGCACTTACACGAGTGCATGGATCATGCTATCCCTAATAGAACCAAGATGCTATCCTCCAAAAAAAGGAAGCCAATCTGGTGGTCCTCTGCCATAAACAAGCTCTACAACAGAAGAAAGAAACTGTTGCAAAAAAGAGTAAAATCCCATGACTAGAAGAACTTCCTGGTCAACCTCAGTAAGAAGCTGAGATCCCCTCATAAAATCCTCCAATGCTAGTTACGAAAACAAAATTGCCACTGACTTTAAAGACAACCACAAAGCATTCTATAGCTATGTCAAGAATCTCAATGGCAACACTCAGATCTGCTCTGAGTTACAATACAATGGCACTAAATATACAGAACCAACTGATATTGCCAACATCCTGGCAGATAGGTTCAGTGCTAACTTTACCCCCTTCTCACCCCCTAGAGGGCCCATCTCTATACCGGAAGAATGCAAAGTTCCTGTAATCATGGCTGCACAGGTAAAAGCGCACTCTCCAAAGCCAAGAACACAGCATCCATGGGACCTGACAATATCCCAGGCTGTGTTCTACACGAACTACAGAATGAACTGGCACCCTACCTAAGTACCATGTTCAGTCATAGCCTCATCTCAGGCTTTGTGCCCACTGAATGGCGCACCACGATGGTTATCCCACTCCATAAAGGGGGAGCCACAACGGACCCTGGGAACTACCGCCCCATTAGCCTGACGAGCGTATCATCATGGAACTCATAAACAAAGACATTGGTAATCTCCAAACTCTGGACCCTACCCAGTTCGGATTTGTAAAAGGCAGATCATATCTCCTAAACCTGATTGACTTCATTGAAGCAGTCACTAAAGCCATAGATGAGGGTAAGGTGGTTCAGACAGCTTATCTAGATCTCTCCAAGGCTTTTGACACCATCCCCTACTCTGAAATTATAGATAAGCTCACTAAACTAGGTATAAATCCCTATGTCACAAGATGGGTTGTCAACTGTCTCATGGACAGAACCCATACTGTGAAAGTAGCAGACTCCAAATCCGACTTCAGACCAGTGACAAGTGGAGTATCACAAGGTTCAGTCCTGGGTCCTCTCCTGTTTGGTATCTACTTCTCTGAAATACAGGCTAACACAGAAGGTCTTTGGCTAACAAAGTTTGCAGATGACTGCAAACTAGGAGCCATAATCGAAACTCCTAACGATGTGGACATACTACAAAAAGGCCTCACTGAGACAGATGCCTGGTGTCAAAGCTATGGCCTGAAGCTCAATGCCAAAAAGTGTATTGTCATCCCCTTTGGTAAAAACTCTGTACCGATGAACTACCACATAGCTGGTAGTCTACTTAACACCACAAATGTGATAAGAGACCTTGGGACACAGGTGGACAGTAGTCTCTCCTTTGATAATCACATCGCCACAGTGGTCAGGAAATCCTTCTACATGGCTCATGTCATCACAAAAGGTTTCTCATCCAGAAAAAAAGAGGTCATTGTTCCCCTCTACTCATCACTCATTAGACCCATTATAGAGTACAACGCCCCTTTTGGTATGTACCTCACAAGACATCTAGAACAACTGGAAAGGCCACAGAAATACCTCACAAAGAGGATTACTGGCCTCAAACAGATGCCCTACGCAGACCGTCTCAAAAAACTCCAGCTTTACTCCATCGTATATCACCTACTCAGAGGTGATCTCTGCCTAACATACAAAGCTATGTCAAACCCAGAGCTGTTGGACATGCTCCACTTAAAGAAATCCCAATCCCTCCGAGCTACATGCTCTAGGGACCTAAACCTTGTCACCACAATAAACAGAGCATGCTGGAGGGATAGATTCCTGTCCCAGAGACTTCCAATACTCTGGAACAGACTACCTATCTATGTCAAACAGAGCTCCTCATTAGCACTCTTCAAGAAAAATCTTGATGATTGGATGGGAGATAGGAATTTCACCCCAGGGATCACTTCTGTGGCTCTGCTCAACAGGGGCACAGGAAAATAATTTTCTTGGGTGGTGAAAGCCAGGGTACATTTTTGGCTAGGCTTATATAGGCCCTAGGGCCAATAGCCTAGTACCTACCTATGAACGTATGAACCTATGGAGACCTTTTTGAGCAGCATGTGAGACACTCGTACCAACATCTTCTCACCATACACTGATGATGTCATCTGCAATAAAGTGTTCTCTGACAATACAAAAGTCAGACTTGGGCCACGACACTAGCATTAAGTACTGTGTTCTCTACTTTGTGTAACTAGGTTGGTAGGGGTTCTAATCACACAGCAGTCAACTTTAGTGTGTGTGTACATGTTCATTCAACTATCCATTTGGAGACAATTTTAGAACAGTAAGTGAGACTACAGCTATGTCAGTCACTCCTCTCAACATCTTCGTCTCGACATACAATAGTAATGTGATTCCCTATAAAGTGTACTCTGACAGAGTTTTAGTCAGATATTTGTGTTGGCATGAGCATTAACTAATGTGTTCTCTACCTTGTGTGGCTAGATAGTGTGTGGTTTTAATCTCACAGCAGACAACTTGTGTGTGTTCATGTGACCCCACATCTGTGTCACACACTCCTCCCAACATCTTCTTCTCAGCATGCAATGATGCTGTCTTCCTCTATAAAGTGCACTGTGACAAAGTGAAGTCAGACATCTGTGGTGGTGCTACGGTTGCATTGTATGGAATCCAAGTTGTATACCTATGGGATGTTCAAATCTGACCTTGGCTATTGCCGTGTGTGTGTGGTTGGTGGTATATTATAGTCAGTATATGATCTATTGAATCTCTTTTCATTTGACTGGCACTCAGGAGAATCTTTAACGGTCCCATAAATCCCAACATCCCCTTTTTCCCTCCGCCAGTATAACATCCTTTCTGCAGAACACTGGAGGATGTCATCATCTCAAAGATGTGTACACACATTGTGAAGCCCAACCCTTTCATGGCCCTCTGTAAGCTATCTTCAGATCATTGGATGTGTAATTGCTAATTCTGTCATGGGATGGTGCACGTCACATATGGACAGAGGCAGTATGTAATACAATCAAACAGATACGCACACATGCACGTACCCCTACTATTTTCCATCATATAGATGTAACAGTTTTGGTTTAAAGGCTATAATAATGGCTAGGATTTTATGTGATGTTGGCCATTAGCCTAGTCATACCCTATGATCCTATGAAGATTGCACATGTCAATGTTACTGTCATTCGCATATGCTGTGTTAAGGTGTGGATGTACAGTAGCCTTACAACAGTGTATTCCAACCTGTGATTTGAGGTAATTAACTGATGACCACTGCTGCCATTTGATTACACGATCCTTCCATAACAGCTGTAGTAATATGCCTCCTAAGGACTGCTATCATGGGATGATGCTATGTATATTATTACCTTAGTAAGGCTTGTGTTCTTGTAGTGGAGTGGATTAACATTCTACACATTTTGCATTCAGCCATCACAGTGACATGGTATGGCACATGTGTGCATGTGTATATCTACCATCATGAAAAGCTATGTGACATACAGCAATATTATATCATACTAATTACATGGGCACATATGCCTTGTTTTAGCTACATATTGTAATGCTGGTATATACACAAACATATAACCAGTTCAGATTCACTTGCAATTTTGGTAATTTCATCGTATGCCCAACTGTGTTGCTATTCACAAGGATTATTCAGGTATTGCCCAACAGCACTGTGTGGCTGTCAGCATTTGTGTCATTAACTGTTCAATATGACCCACATTGACCTCATATGTGATGCATTCATATATGGTATCAGAGACCTTACACACATGATGTGCAAGTGATGTAATGATGTGAAATAGGTAGAATTGTACGACTGTGTTAAGATTTCCACTGAGTGTCATTTGATGCATCCCCAAGGTTGTATTTGGAGGTGTCACAAATCTTTTTTTTAAGTAAGTGTAACATCTTAAGGGGAATACACAGCTATGTGCACAGATGGTTGTGGAATGCACTGCCAATACTTGACTGGAGGGAATAGAAAACCTGCTAGCTGACAGAATTTGATCAAACTTCGCCCACCTGTCCGTAATGGTTATCACCTAAAGTATACATGCAAATATTTCTTAGCATATTTTCTCAAGAAAGAAGCTCATCTTACAGTATTTAACACTAAAAACATGGCATCAGTGTGCCCTGTCAACATCCTAGGTTGCCTTATCAGTAAATTAAAACATGACCTAGCAAACACAGTTGGATCCCTACTTAACCACAGCTTTCAGACAGGCTATTTTCTGGCAGAATGGTGGACAGCAACCGTCATCTGTCTGAACAAGGGGGGCATACCTCTCAAACTCTTAGAGCAAGAAATCTGGACAAAGCCACAAATAATGGGGGAAAGGCCCAAAAATAGGAACAGTTTTTTTTAAATATTGGTCTTACAAACTTAGAAAGTTGATAGAATAACAGGTTTTGCTTTAGCATGAAATTTCTGATGGGTATGAAGTCCGAGACTCAAATGTCTGTCATTATTTTCTGTCTTCCATCTTTAATGACTTGTCAATAATTTGCCAGAAAATCACAATTTTATGAAAAAATGGGCCAAACATATGACTCAAAAATCTGGAATTCTGGGAAAATCTGTATAGTTGAGAGGTATGAAGGGGGGACCATCACCCAATACAGGGAATCATAGAATCATAAGCCTGACGACTCATCTGTAAGCCAATGGAAAAAAATCATCATGGATCTTATCAACAAAAACAGTTAATTTCCCGACTGTGTAACCAACCCATTTCTGATTTGTTAAGGCTAGATCGTGTCTGTTAAATCTGGTAGACTTCTTCGAGAAAGTCACCAAGGCCATGGATGAGGGGAAAGAATGCGCATCTCATATAACTTGACCTAGTCAAGGCATATGACACAATTCCACACCCAAGTATCACAGAAAAACTGTCTCAATTGACCATAAACTACTACATCAACAAGTGGGTAGCTCAATGGATCACCAACAGGTCACATACTGTCAAAATGGTTGAATTCACCTCTAGCAGGAGGACGGTGACCAGTGCAGTACCACAGGGTTTTGCACTAGGACCTTTCCTGTTTGGTATTTAATTCACAGAAGTCAGGGCATACTATAGCCTTTGTGCAACCAACTTTGCAGATGACTGCAAATTGTGGACAATCCTTGAATCCAGTGATGATATTGATAAACTAGTGATGCTAGAGCCATGGAAACACACTAAATGTTGAAAAAAGTATAATTATTTCCTTTTGTAAAGCAAATATACAACCTAATTACAATATAGACAACACACCCCAATGAGTAGACCCAGTGGTATGTGATCTGGTACTCAGGTAGATAGTAATTGTAAGTTCAACCACCATGTGTCCACAGTGGTTACAAATTCCTTCTATGTGGCACAACTCATAAGTATGTGCATGTCATCTAGCTCAAAGGACATTATATTTCCATTGTACTCATCCCTCATCACAACAATAATTGAGAACAATGCACCCTTTTTCATGTAACTCACCACACATCTGCAACAGCTGGAGCAACAATGGTGATTTTGCACAAGGAAGATAAACAGTGTACAAGACAAGTCCTACGTGGAATGACTGAAATGCATATCATCGCATTCTGACCATTACACACTGATAAAGCAAACCACACAAGGGTCACTCATTCCAAGGATGTTAACTTAGCCTCTGACATAATAAATCATTTTAGAGAAATAGAAATGTGTCTCTGACACTACCGCTTCTCTGGAAGATAGTTTCCAGTTCACGTAAAGCAAAGGTCTTTCCTGAATGTATTCAAGTGCAACCTACATCAATGGATGGTTAATGTTAATTGTAATCCTGGTGTTGCACCCATGTCCCTCATGGATAGAGGCAGGTGGCCTTAGATAACAATGCATAGGCTCATAACTGTGTGAAATTTGTTCACACAGATATTTAAAATTGTGACACTCATGTTAAATATAGCTAGGTTTTTATATCATCTTGGAACACTAGCCTAGTACTCTCCTATGAACCTATGAACCTAGGAACTCCAATTGTATCCTAGGTACAGCTATAGTGTGACTATACAGTGTCACCAACATAACAGTACATCACATCAGTATTACCACTTGATAGTTTGCATGAACACATGCATGCATGTCAGGATTTCATGCCACTATAACATTTTCATTGGCAATGATAAGGGGATAGTGATCACATATCAGGTGTCTTGAGGTTTGACACGTGCTTATAAAGTGTACTCCATGCATTGTTTGGCATTACAAAGTAGTACATTGACAGCTTCCCTGCTCATTGACAATAAACTTTGGATTGCTGAAGTTTCTGTGCACATGGCCACAGTTGATGCATTGCCATCAGTCTCACATACTGCTGTACTGTTCATTATACACACCAGTCCTTAATTCAAACATCAATTGCAGATACTTCAGACAACTTTTCCATTGCTTTTACATGTGGTAGATGCATGCAGTTCACAGCTGTGTGAAGGGGATACACTCATAATAGTATGTTGCTTGTAAGTGTTGTTATCCTGGTGGCTGATACCTGTGTCAGCAAGGAATGCTTTAGTCAATTGTATTACATTTGGCAGTGTGAGCCTGCATACATCTTATCACCCAGACAGAACTATTCTTTGGTATGCATACCTATTAGGAAGTAACAGTGCAGACTTCCCTTCATAGTTTTGTACAAAATTCATGTGTGATACCTCTTTCTTTGTTGCACCCGGTAAATACAGAGATCATTGACACCATTGATGGAATGGATTTGATTCTTGCATGTGTGGTTTGTGGCTTATGTCTCATGTAAACCTTGCAAATGGCCAGGATTGCTCCTGAATTCAACTCCAGGTTTAACACTATTCAACTCATCCTCTACAAAGACAGTTTGTTTTTGGAAAAGAGTTGGTGAATTCCCCTTGTAGAATATTGACAATCATTACATATGTACACATCTGTTTCTGCAGAACATGTATAATAACTTAAACTCACATATTCTGGCAATGTCACAGATTAATGTTGTTAATACTTTTAAATTCTTTCTGATTGTACCTACTTCTGACAGCAGTTGTCCATGAGTCTGTTGCTATGTCTCCATGATTGGTTGTGAGGTATGCTGACATTTCAGACACATTCAAGTAAGTCATTCTAAAGGTCTTCACAACATGCACATACCCCTATTGTATATACCATTCTAGCTAAATGCCCTCTCCAGTCAACATGTCAGTGATGTTTATGTCACAGCCATTCATCTCCATTGACATGTAATCTTATGTGACAGTCACATATATAAAATTATGTGTGGTGATATACTCACACAGGAGGTGTAAATAGCAGTACACACTGTTCTGTCTACATACGTGCTTCCTATTATGCTACTGACATGTCCTGGAAGTGTACGTACATTAACATACAGTAGATATAAAAAGTGTACACACCCCTGTTAAAAGGCCATATTTTTGTGATATAAAAAATGAGACCACAATAAATCACTTCAAAACTTTTCCCACCTTGAATGTGACCTATAACCTGTACAATTTAATTGAAAAACTCCATCAACTGCCAGGTCATCTGCGATGCCCAGGGCATTATAATGAATATGGGTGTGTGCTTGCTACCCTGGAAGCTATCACTATTCGCACATTTGGCATCTGACACAGGTGTACCAAAGATTTGCCAGTGGGGACATCCCTTACGGTCACCTAGTGGAGGATGCTGGTTACACACTGTAGCCGTGGCTGATAACACCCATCAGAAATGCACACACACACCTGAAAAAGAATGCCATAATGAGGCACACGCACAGACCAGACTTATAACAGAGTGTGTGTTTGGGATGCTCAAGTCACGGTTCCGGTGTCTGGACACATCCGGTGGAGCCTTGCAGTACTCACCAGCTACATGTACCCAGATTGTTATGGTATGTGCCATGCTACAGAATATGATCCTGCAGAAACAGCTGCAGCTGGAACAGCACAGGGCATGGTCACACAGCCCTCCATCAGTGCCAAGGCCTGCACAGGCACAGAGTGACTTGGAGGAGGAACAACCTGAGTCTGCCCCAGTAGGCAAATGGAGGAGTGCCCAGTATGCTGAGGCATGGCAAAGAGACAATGCATAGCACATACACTGACACAGTAGAGACCCAGGGAATTACACCTCTCTCTGACTCACACATACAGTAAAAGGGATGCCAAACATGACACTACCTGTGCTCAACCATGTATAGGGAGAGTACTATGTGCATCCGACATGGACAGCCCTCCAGCACCATCCTCAATCCTGGCACACCCACAAGGTAAGTCAATTAACCTACCAATTGCCAAATAGAGTAGAATGTGTTGTTACCTGTATCTATGGTATGGATGTTAGCATGCAAGGGAATTGGGTGGCTGAATGTTATGACAGCAGATAGTAGACACCCATAGTGGCACCATGACATCTGTAACACATACTGGAGTCACCACAGTAGCCAGTACTACACAGTGTGACAAAACCCACTGCAGGAGATGTGCTGGGTGACATGTGTGTCCATATGACTCACACATGCCAGTCAGGGAGGTTCACATACCCAACAATAGTCTCAGCATGTAGGGCAGGTGTAGACAAACCCAAAAAGAGCCTGTGCTATGGCCTCTGAATGATGCGGTAACCCCCCCCAGACCTACACAGACAGACTACAGCAGGTCAGGCAGTGGGATGTTAGTTCTGAAGGGTAGGAAGTCAGACACTAATATGTAGGAAAACCAAAGCTAAGACCTGCAGTACACTGATATGCCAATAGTCAGTATGATAGGTTAGAACACAGAATGAAATGGAATACCTGACATACCAGTACAGTCATAGGAAATGTGTGCATGTGCCAGGTGTGCCCCCCATCCTATGTATACATGTAGAAACAGTAAGGTGTGCCCCCCACTCCCATGTAGACATGTAGAAACAGTCAGGTGTGTCCCCCCATTCTTGGGTAGAAATGTAGTAACAGTCAGGTTTGCCCCCTAATCCTGTGTAGAAATGTAAAAACAGTCAGGTGTGGCCCCCCACACCCTATGCAAAAATGTAGTAAAAGTAAGGTGTGCCACCCACTCCCATGTAGACATGTAAAACAGTCAGGTGTGTCCCCCCAATCCTGTGTAGAAATGTAGTAACAGTCAGGTCTGCCCCCCACAATCCTGTAAAGAAATGTAGTAACAGTCAGGTGTGCCCCTCCAATTCGGTGTAAAATTGTAAAAACAGTCAGGTGTGGCCCCCTACACCCTATGTAGAAATGTAGTAACAGTCAGGTCTGCCCCCCCAATCCTGTGTAGAAATGTAATAACATGTATGAGTAGGTATAATACGAGTGGAGCACAGATGGCCAGAGTTGGCCAAGGTAGCAGGATAGGTTGTAGCATTTGCACAATATGTAGTCTTGAGTGTGTTAGGATGGTGTGTGTTTCATAATGTGTGAGAGTGGTCAGTATGTATGCATGTTGAGGTAAGACCTGGTGGCCATTGCCCACTACTGCTGATAATAGGGACAAGCCCTCACGACTGCAGTGCCAAAGACAATCCCCATCAGTATAACACATGCAAGCAGTAAGCCATTGTAAATGTATGGTGGTAATATGTGTCACCATCTGAAAGACTGACATGGCATGGCTGATCGGCTAGATATACAAGCAGCACACAGGGAAAAGTACCTCAGACATACAGTATATATTGTGTCATGGTGAAATAGTGACATCCTTGGATTTGTACTTATAGGTATGCATCACAGTAACAGGACTTGTAGTAGGGGATACCGGTGAGGTCTGCCTGAACACCTGCAGATCACAAAGGAGGTAGGATTGATGTATTGGGAATCAGCTGATGTACCCGCATATGCCAGCATAACTGTAATGCCCCATGCATATCTGTGTGTCAGATGCAAGTAGTGTCCATAGCACACATGCACCCAGTCATGCAAATACCACCCACAGGCACCTCTCTGGCAATATCCTTGCTGTGGGAATGGGTACAGTGTGACCCCACCAGTATATGGCAATAGCGGAAGACTGCAGCATGCAGTGCAGGTGTCCCATGCAGGTGTGTCCCTAGCTGTAAGTAGCACCCTGCCAGTATCCATACCTACTGATCAAGACTGATAAAAGGTATTGGCATGACCAACTATCACAGCTACCCTGTCACCCCAGGGGAATATACTGTATGGTGGTCTGGGACTGTAGGAATAGTAGAATGCAACGACCTGCCACTTCTGGCCTGAATCAACACCTAATGCCTCACACGTTCCTGCCAAAGGCCCATGTCTCTCACGTACTGCCAATGCATGTTATGTCATGGACACCCAAATAACAACATAACACACTCCATTTAAGCCATATGCAAGGCCATGTAGACAAACCACAGTAACATGTCCACAATGTCCCACTGCATGAACTGTGGATGAACACTAACACACACCTGTGATGTGGTGATACCCTTAGGGATAGTATCAAAGAATGTATGCATAATGTTTGGAAGATGTTAGAATAACAGAGGGTAGTGTGGGAGCATGGGTAGCATGGAATGTACAGGGTCCGACACCAAGCTGTGTGCACACTATCCCTGGCTGCAAACACATAAATGGGTGGCTGCACACCTGCCTGTATACCACAATAGAGTAAATGTCCTGAGCCATGGCCCCTGCCTCTGGCTAACATGTGCAAATATGTACAGCTTTGAGGCATTGCCAAAGCAAGATAAGGCCATACTGCCAGGTTGATGGGTGGACAAGTATGGGATTCTCTGCCAGCACTGTACCAAGGTGCTGAACTGGATACACAAACCTAGCACCAAGTGTCTGCAGCTCCCCCTCGAGAATGGCATAACTTACCATGAATACATAGGTGTCTGCCCACAATACCGAACACAGCTGTGGTCACCTTTGTCCCACAAGTCATCACTGTGAGCAAGCTTGTCCATCTGACAGTACATGGGGACAGAAAACATCACTGTGTCTAACAGTACACATGTCTGAATATCTCTGCTAAAAGCAGTACCATCCAGCTGAAGCAGAACAGACACAATCACCTACAGCACACACTATCCCCTGCACAGTTTGTCCCCATATTGCCAAATGATTGATGGATACTCTATAGAAATGGTATGCTACCTGTAGGTGTACAACACAAATGTCTGCACTGCAGTACAAACTACCTGGAATCAGTCCACACATTCATTACAGAAGGGCATACTGGGCATGCTCACACACTTAAACAAATGAAGGCCATATCTGCAAACAACAGTGGGCCAGACTTATCTGACATTTGCAGATTTTAGTGCAGACACTTGGTATGCAGCACTCATGCTTTGCACACACACACTGTATAGGAATACAGGCATATATCCAAGGACAACACACTATTATAAGCCAAAAGTAGATGTACACATATGTGTGGAATAGAGTGACTGTCACAAGGGGCCATCCATTATGAGGCCCGTCCTATCAAGAACACAGCCAAATGGCTACAACCACATGAGGTTCAGTTGTCACTCACTTTTGACCTTAGCCACTGGTATCTATCAGTATGATGGACTATGTGGTGCAAGTGCTAGCTGTGCAACATGACTGTACAAGGAAGTAGTCATCTAGCAGCTGTATATACACAAACCTGTGGAATATACCCTGTTTGTGACTGCATGTGGTGTGTCAACCTCTAGATGAATGGTTTATGGTCCATGCACACACACTGCCCTCCACATAGCTGTACTATGACAAGCCTGCTGAGGTCATCCACTTTGAAATACACCCTTGTGACAGGTGTAGGTCAGTAATCTCTGTGGTGCATCCTATAACTGTGCACTGTTGTAGTGTGATAAACTAGTTAGGTAGGAGTTTTAATCCCAGACATGGCAACTGTGTGTGTGTGTGTGTGTGTGTGTGTGTGTGTGTGTGTGTGTGTGTGTGTGTGTGTGTGTGTGTGTGTGTGTGTGTGTGTGTGTGTGTGTGTGTGCGCATGTGTGTGCGTGTGTGTGCGCGTGTGTGTGTGTGTGTGTGTGTGTGTGTGTGTGTGTGCATGTGTGTGCATGTGTGTGTGTGTGTGTGTGTGTGTCTCTGTCTGTATAGAGATCAATGCTTTTTAGGCTTGTCACACCCACTACAATTCAAATGCCATACTTTGTCAAGGCTGCAGATGTCATACACTGTGAAATACACCTTTTGGAAAGCTGCAATCCAGTAATCTCCGTGGCGTGTCCTATAC
>NC_056733.1:1321919148-1321944148 GCF_019279795.1 Protopterus annectens
GTGCACCGCTGTAGTTTAATAAACTAGTTTGGTAGGAGTTCTAATCTCAGACATGGCATCTGTGTGTGTGTGTGTGTGTGTGTGTGTGTGTGTGTGTGTGTGTGTGTGTGTGTGTGGGTGGGTGTGCAGAGCAATGCTCTTTTAGCCTAGTCACACTCACTAGAATTCAAATGCCTTACTTTGTCAAGGCTGCTGATGTCATACACTGTGAAATACACCTTTTGGAAAGCTGCTGCCCAGTAATCTCCATGGTACGCCCTATACCTATGTACTGCTGTAGTGTAATAAACTAGTTAGTTATGAGTTCTAATCTCAGACATGGCATCTATGTGTGTGTGTGTGTGTGTGTGTGTGTGTGTGTGTGTGTGTGTGTGTGTGTGTGTGTGTGAGTGTGTATGTGTGTCTGTAGAGCAATGCTTTTTTAGGCTAGTCACACTCACTACAATTCAAATGCCTTACTTTGTTAAGGCTGATGATGTCATACACTGTGAAATACACCTTTTGGAAAGGTGCAGCCCAGTAATCTACATGGCGCGTCCTATGCCTGCGTACTACTGTAGTGTAATAAACTAATTAGGTAGCTGTTCTAATTCCAGACATGGTAACTGCGTGTCTGTCACAGTCTGTGTGCAGAGCAATACTTTTTAGACTAGTCACACTCACTACAATTCAAATGCCCTACTTTGTCAAGGCTGCAGATGTCATACACTGTGAAATACACCTTTTGGAAAGCTGCAATCCAGTAATCTCTGTGATGTGTCCTATAACTGCGCGTGCTGTAGTGTAATGAACTAGTTAGGTAGGAGTTCTAATCCCAAATGAGGCAACTGTCTGTGTGTGTGTGTGTGTGTGTGTGTGTGTGTGTGTGTGTGTGTGTGTGTGTGTGTGCATGTGGGTGTCTCACCGTCTGTGTAGATAGCAATGCTTTTTAGGCTAGTCACACTAACTGCAATTCAAATGCCCTTCTTTGTCAAGGCTGCTGATGTTGTACACTGTGAAATACAGCTATTGGAAAGCTGCAGCCCAGTTATTTCTGTGGTGCATCCTATACCTGAGTACTGCTGTAGTGTAATACACTATTTTATTTATTTACATTTGTTAACCGTGAGAGTCCGACTGGACACAGGTCCGTTTTCAGTGGAGGTCCGGGGAGAAAAACTCCACATTAAGTATTATTTGCATTATGTGTGTGTTTGTGTGTGTGTGTGTGTGTGTGTGTGTGTGTGTGTGTGTGTGTGTGTGTGTGTGTGTGTGTGTGTGTGTGTGTGTGTGTGTGTGTGTGTGTGTGTGTGTGTGTGTGTGTGTGTGTGTGTGTGTGTGTGTGTGTGTGTGTGTATGTGTAGAACAATGCACTTTTAGGCTAGTCACACTCACTACAATTCAAATGCCCTACTTTGTCAAGGCTACTGTTATCGTACAATGTGAAATACAACTTTTGGAAAGCTGCAGCCCAGTAATCTCCGTAGTGTGTCTTATACTTGTGTCCTGCTGTAGTGTAATAAACTAGTTAGGTAGGAATTTTAATCCCAGACATGGAAACTGTGTGTGTGTGTGTGTGTGTGTGTGTGTGTGTGTGTGTGTGTGTGTGTGTGTGCCTGTGTAGAGAGCAATGCTTTTTAGGCTAGTCACACTCACTACAATTCAAATACCCTACTATTTCAAGGCTGCTGATGTCATACACTGTGAAATACACCTTTTGGTAAGCTGCTGCCCAGTAATCTTCATGGTGCGTCCTATACCTGTGCACCACTGTAGTGTAATAAACTAGTTTGGTAGGAGTTCTAATCTCAGACATGGCATCTGTGTGTGTGTGTGTGTGTGTGTGTGTGTGTGTGTGTGTGGGTGGGTGTGTAGAGCAATGCTCTTTTAGCCTAGTCACACTCACTACAATTCAAATGCCTTACTTTGTCAAAACTGCTGATGTCATACACTGTGAAAGACACCTTTTGGAAAGCTGCTGCCCAGTAATCTCCATGGTATGCCCTATACCTATGTACTGCTGTAGTGTAATAAACTAGTTAGTTATGAGTTCTAATCTCAGACATGGCAACTGTGTGTGTGTGTGTTTGAGTGTGTGTGTGTGTGTGTGTGTGTGTGTGTGTGTGTGTGTGTGTGTGTCATTGTCTGTGTAGAGAGCAATACTTTTTAGACTAGTCACACTCACTACAATTCAAATGCTCTACGTTGTCAAGGCTGATGATGTCATACACTGTGAAATACACCTTTTGGAAAGGTGCAGCCCAGTAATCTCCATGGTGCATCTTATACATGCGTACTGCTGTAGTATAATAAACTAGTTAGGTAAGAGTTCTAATCCCAGACATGGCAACTGAGTGTGTGTGTGTGTTTGTGTGTGTGTGAGTGTGTGTGTGTGTGTGTGTGTGTGTGTGTGTGTGTGTCTGTATAGTGAGCAATGCTTTTTAGGCTAGTCACACTCACTACAATTCAACTGCCCTACTTTGTCAAGGCTGCAGATGTCATACGCTGTGAAATACACCTTTTGGAAAGCTGCAATCCAGTAATCTCCATGGTGTGTACTATAACTGTGCCGTGCTGTAGTGTAATAAACTAGTTAGGTAGGAGTTCTAATCCCAGATGATGCAACTGTGTGTGTGTGTGTGTGTGTGCGTGTGTGTGTGTGCGTGTGTGTGTGTCTTGTGTGTGTGTGTGTGCGTGTGTGTGTGTCTTGTGTGTGTGTGTGTCTCACTGTCTGTGTAGATAGCAATGCTTTTTAGGCTAGTCACACTAACTACAATTCATATGCCCTACTTTGTCAAGGCTGTTGATGTTGTACACTGTGAAATACAGCTATTGGAAAGATGCAGCCCAGTTATTTCTGTGGTGCATCCTATACCTGAGTACTGCTGTAGTGTAATAAACTATTTTATTTATTTACATTTGCTAACTGGGAGAGTCAGACTGGACACAGGTCCGTTTTCAGCAGAGGTCCGGGGAGAAAAACTCCACATTAAGTATTATTTGCATTATGTGCATGTGTGTTTGTGTGTGTGTGTGTGTGTGTGTGTGTGTGTGTGTGTGTGTGCAGAACAATGCACTTTTAGGCTTGTCACACTCACTACAATTCAATTGCCCTACTTTGTCAAGGCTACTGATGTCATACAATGTGAAATACACCTTTTGGAAAGCTGCAGCCCAGTAATCTCCATGGTGTGTCCTATACCTGTGTCCTGCTGTAGTGTAATAAACTAGTTAGGGAGGAATTTTAATCCCAGACATGGCAACTGTGTGTGTGTGTATGTGTGTGTGTTTGTGTTTGTGTGTGTGTGCAGAACAATGCTTTTTAGGCTAGTCACACGCACTACAATTCAAATGCCCTACATTGTCAAGGCTACTGATGTCATAGACTGTGAAATACACCTATTGGAAAGCCGCAGTCCAGTAATCTTTGTGGTGTGTCCTATACTTGCGTACTGCTGTAGTGTAATAAACTAGTTAGGTAGGAGTTCTAATCTCAGACATGGCATCTGTGTGTGTGTGCGTGTGTGTGTGTGTGTGTGTGTGTGTGGGGGGTGTGTGTGTGTGTGGGGGGGTGTAGAGCGATGCTCTTTTAGGCTAGTCACACTCTCTACAATTCAAATACCCTACTATTTCAAGGCTGCTGATGTCATACACTGTGAAATACACCTTTTGGAAAGCTGCTGCCCAGTACTCTTCATGGCGCGTCCTATACCTGTGCACCACTGTAGTGTAATAAACTAGTTTGGTAGGAGTTCTAATCTCAGACATGGCATCTGTGTGTGTGTGTGCGTGTGTGTGGGTGTGTAGAGCAATGCTCTTTTAGCCTAGTCACACTCACTACAATTCAAATGCCTTACTTTGTCATGGCTGCTGATGTCATACACTGTGAAAGACACGTTTTGGAAAGTTGCTGCCCAGTAATCTCCATGGTACGCCCTATACCTATGTACTGCTGTAGTGTAATAAACTAGTTAGTTATGAGTTCTAATCTCAGACATGACAACTGTGTGTGTGTGTGTGTGTGTTTGTTTGTGTGTGTGTGTGTGTGTTTATCATTGTCTGTGTAGAGAGCAATACTTTTTAGACTAGTCACACTCACTACAATTCAAATGCCCTACTTTGTCAAGGCTGATGATGTCATACACTGTGAAATAAACCTTTTGGAAAGGTGCAGCCCAGTAATCTCCATGGTGCGTCTAATACCTGCGTACTGCTGTAGTATAATAAACTAGTTAGGTAAGAGTTCTAATCCCAGACATGGCAACTGTGTGTGTGTGTGTGTGTGTGTGTGTGTGTGTGTGTGTGTGTTTGTCATTGTCTATGTATAGAGCAATGCTTTTAGGCTAGTCACACTCACTACAATTCAAATGCCTTACTTTGTCAAGGCTGCTGATGTCATACACTGTGAAATACACCTTTTGGAAAACTGCTGCCCAGTAATCTCCATGGCGATCCCTATACCTGTGTACTGCTGTAGTGTAATAAACTAGTTACTTAGGAGTTCTAATCTTAGAAATGGTGTCTGTGTGTGTGTGTGTGTGTGTGTGTGTGTCTGTCTGTCTGTATAGTGAGCAATGCTTTTTAGGCTAGTCACACTCACTACAATTCAAATGCCCTACTTTGTCAAGGCTGCAGATGTCATACACTGTGAAATACACCTTTTGGAAAGCTGCAATCCAGTAATCTCCATGGTGTGTCCTATAACTGCGCCGTGCTGTAGTGTAATAAACTAGTTAGGTAGGAATTCTAATCCCAGATGAGGCAACTGTGTGTGTGTTTGTGTGTGCGTGTGTGTGGGTGTGTGTGTGTGTGTGTGTGTGTGTGTGTGTGTGTGTGTGTGTGTGTGTCTCATCGTCTGTGTAGATAGCAATGCCTTTTAGGCTAGTCACACTAACTACAATTCAAATGCCCTACTTTGTCAAGACTGTTGATGTTGTACACTGTGAAATACAGCTATTGGAAAGCTGCAGCCCAGTTATTTCTGTGGTGCATCCTATACCTGAGTACTGCTGTAGTGTAATAAACTATTTTATTTATTTACATTTGTTAACTGGGAGAGTCCGACTGGACACAGGTCAGTTTTCAGCAGAGGTCCGGGTAGAAAAACTCCACATTAAGTATTATTTGCATTATGTGCGTGTGTGTGTGTGTGTGTGTTGTGTGTGTGTGTGTGTGTGTGTGTGTGTGTGTGTGTGTGTGTGTGTGTGTGTGTGTGTGTGCAGAACAATGCACTTTTAGGCTAGTCACACTCACTACAATTCAAATGCCCTACTTTGTCAAGGCTACTGATGTCATACAATGTGAAATACACCTTTTGGAAAGCTGCAGCCCAGTAATCTCCATGGTGTGTCCTATACCTGTGTCCTGCTGTAGTGTAATAAACTAGTTAGGTAGGAATTTTAATCCCAGACATGGCAACTGTGTGTGTGTATGTGTGTGTGTTTGTGTGTGTGTGTGCAGAACAATGCTTTTTAGGCTAGTCACACTCACTACAATTCAAATGCCCTACTTTGTCAAGGCTACTGATGTCATACACTGTGAAATACACCTATTCGAAAGCCGCAGTCCAGTAATCTTTGTGGTGTGTTCTATACCTGCGTACTACTGTAGTGTAATAAACTAGTTAGGTAGGAGTTCTAATCTCAGACATGGCATCTGTGTGTGTGTGTGTGTGTGGGGGGGTGTGGGTGGGTGTAGAGCATTGCTCTTTTAGGCTAGTCACACTCACTACAATTCAAATACCCTACTGTGTCAAGGCTGCTGATATCATACACTGTGAAATACACTTTTTGGTAAGGTGCAGCCCAGTAATTTCCATGGAGCATCCTATACCTGCATACTGCTGTAGTGTAAAAAACTATTTTATTTATTTACATTTGTTAACCATGAGAGTCCGACTGGACACAGGTCCGTTTTCAGCGGAGGTCCGGGGAGAAAAACTCCACATTAAGTATTATTTGCATTGTGTGTGTGTGTGTGTGTGTGTGTGTGTGTGTGTGTGTGTGTGTGTGTGTGTGTGTGTGTGTGTGTGTGTGTGTGTGTGTGTGTGCATGTGTGTGTGTGCTTGTGTGTGTGGTGTGTGTGTGTGTGTGTGTGTGTGTGTGTGTATGTGTAGAACAATGCACTTTTAGGCTAGTCACACTCACTACAATTCAAATGCCCTACTTTGTCAAGGCTACTGTTATCGTACAATGTGAAATACACCTTTTGGAAAGCTGCAGCCCAGTAATCTCCGTGGTGTGTCTTATACTTATGTCCTGCTGTAGTGTAATAAACTAGTTAGGTAGGAATTGTAATCCCAGACATGGAAACTGTGTGTGTGTGTGTGTGTGTGTGTGTGTGTGTGTGTGTGTGTGTGTGTGTGTGTCTGTGTAGAGAGCAATGCTTTTTAGGCTAGTCACACTCACTACAATTCAAATACCCTACCATTTCAAGGCTGCTGATGTCATACACTGTGAAATACACCTTTTGGAAAGCTGCTGCCCAGTAATCTTTATGGTGCGTCCTATACCTGTGCACCACTGTAGTGTAATAAACTAGTTTGGTAGGAGTTCTAATCTCAGCCATGGCATCTGTGTGTGTGTGTGTGTGTGTGTGTGTGTGTGTGTGTGTGTGTGTGTGTGTGTGTGTGTGTGTGTGTGTGTGTGTGTGGGTGTGTAGAGCAATGCTCTTTTAGCCTAGTCACACTCACTACAGTTCAAATGCCTTACTTTGTCAAGGCTGCTGATGTCATACACTGTGAAAGACACCTTTTGGAAAGCTGCTGCCCAGTAATCTCCATGGTACGCCCTAGACCTATGTACTGCTGTAGTGTAATAAACTAGTTAGTTATGAGTTCTATTCTCAGACATGGCAACTGTGTGTGTGTGTGTGTGTGTGTGTGTGTGTGTGTGTGTGTGTGTGTGTGTGTTTGTCATTGTCTGTGTAGAGAGCAATACTTTTTAGACTAGTCACACTCACTACAATTCAAATGCCCTACGTTGTCAAGGCTGATGATGTCATACACTGTGAAATACACCTTTTGGAAAGGTGCAGCCCAGTAATCTCCATGGTGCATCTTATACCTGCGTACTGCTGTAATATAATTAACTAGTTAGGTAAGAGTTCTAATCCCAGACATGGCAACTGTGTGTGTGTGTGTGTGTGTGTGTGTGTGTGTGTGTGTGTGTGTGTGTGTGTGTGTGTGTGTGTGTGTGGTGGGGGTGTGTAGAGCAATGCTCTTTTAGGCTAGTCACACTCACTACAATTCAAATGGCGAATCACATACTTTTAGGTTTAGGATAGTGGAGAGGATATGTCCATGATCTAGAGGAGGTGACATTAGGACATACACTGAGACCAGAGAGGCCATATGGATTATGAGACTGAGATTGGATGTTTATCCAGGTCTCAATGGTATAGTTTCAGTTAAGCCATTTCTTAGATCTAGGAAGTTAAAGACCTGATTTTGATTTATTTTTGGCCAGTTGTGTTTATGACAAATTATTCATATAGATATTTATATATATTTATATGTTTCATATATATTTTTAGATCTGTCCGTCAGGCTTAGAGATTTATTGAATTTGTATATTTCATTCTTAAGTTTTTTATTAATGTTAATTAATGTTCTTATGCAGATATATTGATTTATTTATATATATGCATATTACTAATATATCACATATTACCAATACATTGACATCGTCATATGTACTGACTGTTTGCCTTTTGGTTTTTATATGTAAATGTGTAGATGTAATGTTGTTAGTTTTAAATTGAATGTTATGATTTAAGGTGATATCACTTTAAGGAAGATTTGTTTCCTGCTATTTTTTGTATTTAAACTCAGCTGTATTAATTAGAGTGTAAAGGTCTGAAGAAGCCGTATGGTGAAAGCGCTAACCTGTATTTCTATCATATTAAAGTTAGTCCTCGAGCTGAATGAGTCTTTGCTTATATTGGATTACATCGCATTATTGTGACTACTGAAGTTTTGAGGACATTTGATGAACTTATCGTACATCTACTGTGGTTCGCTCCCATTGTTATTTATTGGTCTGTAGTTAGGTAGGAGTTCTAATCTCAGACATGGCATCTGTGTGTGTGTGTGTGTGTGTGTGTGTGTGTGTGTGTGTGTGTGTGTGTGTGTGTGTGTGGTGGGGGTGTGTAGAGCAATGCTCTTTTAGGCTAGTCACACTCACTACAATTCAAATGCCCTACTGTGTCAAGGCTGCTGATGTCATACCCTGTGAAATACACTTTTTGGTAAGTTGCAGCCCAGTAATTTCCATGGAGCATCCTACACCTGCATACTGCTGTAGTGTAATAAACTAGTTAGGTAGGAGTTCTAATCCAAAACATGGCAACTGTGTGTGTTTGTGTGTGTGTGTGTGTGTGTGTGTGTGTGTGTGTGTGTGTGTGTGTGTGTGTGTGTGTGTGTGTGTGTGTGTGTGTGTGTGCAGAACAATGCACTTTTAGGCTGTCACACTCACTACAATTCAAATGCCCTACTTTGTCATGGCTACTGATGTCATACAATGTGAAATACACCTTTTGGAAAGCTGCAGCCCAGTAATCTCCATGGTGTGCCCTATAACTGTGTCCTGCTGTAGTGTAATAAACTAGTTAGGTAGGAATTTTAATCCCAGACATGGCAACTCTGTGTGTGTGTGTGTGTGTGTGTGTGTGTGTGTGTGTGTGTGTGTGTGTGTGTGTGTGTGTGTGTCTGTGTAGAGAGCAATGCTTTTTAGGCTAGTCACACTCACTGCAATTCAAATGCCCTACTTTGTCAAGGCTACTGATGTCATATACTTTGAAATACACCTATTGGAAAGCCACAGCCCAGTAATCTTTGTGGTGCGTCCTATACCTGCGTACTGCTGTAGTGTAATAAACTAGTTAGGTAGGAGTTCTAATCTCAGACATGGAATCTCTGTGTGTGTGGGGGGGTGTAGAGCAATGCTTTTTTAGGCTAGTCACACTCACTACAATTCAAATGCCCTACTGTGTCAAGGCTGCTGATGACATACCCTGTGAAATACACTTTTTGGTAAGGTGCAGCCCAATAATTTCCATGGAGCGTCCTATACCTGCATACTGCTGTAGTGTAATAAACTAGTTAGGTAGGAGTTCTAATCCAAAACATGGCAACTGTGTGTGTGTGTGTGTGTGTGTGTGTGTGTGTGTGTGTGTGAGACACCATCTGTGTAGAGAGCAATGCTCTTTTAGGCTATTCACACTCACTACAATTCAAATGCCTTACTTTGTCAAGGCTGCTGATGTCATACACTGTGAAATACACCCTTTGGAAAGCTGCTGCCCAGTAATCTCCATGATACGCCCTATACCTATGTACTGCTGTAGTGTAATAAACTAGTTAGTTATGAGTTCTAATCTCAGACATGGCATCTGTGTGTGTGTGTGTGTGTGTGTGTGTGTGTGTGTGTGTGTGTGTGTGTGTGTGTGTGTCTGTAGAGCAATGCTTTTTTTAGGCTAGTCACACTCAGTACAATTCAAATGCCGTACTTTGTCAAGGCTGATGATGTCATACACTGTGAAATACACCTTTTGGAAAGGTGCAGCCCAGTAATCTACATGGCACGTCCTATACCTGCGTACTACTGTAGTGTAATAAACTAATTAGGTAGGTGTTCTAATTCCAGACATGGTAACTGTGTGTCTGTCACAGTCTGTGTAGAGAGCAATACTTTTTAGACTAGTCACACTCACTACAATTCAAATGCCCTACTTTGTCAAGGCTGATGATGTCATACACTGTGAAATACACCTTTTGGAAAGGTGCAGCCCAGTAATCTCCATGGTGCATCTTATACCTGCGTACTGCTGTAGTATAATAAACTAGTTAGGTAAGAGTTCTAATCCCAGACATGGCAACTGTGTTTGTGTGTTTGTCACTGTCTGTGTAGAGAGCAATGCTTTTTAGGCTAGTCGCACTCACTACAATCCAATTGCCCTACTGTGTCAAGGCTGCTGATGTCATACACTGTGAAATACACCTTTCGGAAAGGTGTAGCCCAGTAATCTCTGTGGCATATCCTATAACTTTGTACTGCTGTAGTGTGATCAACTAGTTAGGTAGGAGCTCTAATCCCAGACATGGCAAATGTGTGTGTGTGTGTGTGTGTGTGTGTGTGTGTGTGTGTGTGTGTGTGTGTGTGTGTGTGTGTGTGTGTGTGTGTGTGTGTGTCTGTCTGTGTAGGGAGCAATGCATTTTAGCCATGCCACAATCACTACAATTCAAATGCCCAACTTTGGCAATCCTGCTGCTGTCATTCATTGTGAAATGCACCTTTGTGGAAGGAGTTCTCCAGTAATCACCGTGGTGCATCGTATAACAGCTTCATGCTGTAGTATGATATAGACCTTTGTTAGGGGGGTCTATACCCACACATGTTGGTTGTGGATGTTTTGTGTGTGTTTCAATGCCTGTGTAGGGAGCAATGCATTTTAGCCTAGCCAAACTAACTACAATTCAAATGCCCTACTTTGGCAATTCTGGTGATGTCATTCATTGTAAAATACACATTTGGGGAAGGAGATCTCCAGTAATCCCCATGGTGTGTCCTATAACAGCTTCATGGTGTAGTGTGATATAGAACTCTGTTAGGGGTTCTATTCCCACACGTCGATTGTGGCTGCTTTGTGTGTGTTTCAATGTCTGTGTAGGGAGCAATGCATTTTAGCCTAGCCACACTCACTACAATTCGAATGCCCAACTTTGGCAAGCCTGCTGATGTCATTCATTGTTTAAATACACCTTTGGGGAAGGAGTACTCCAGTAATCTCCATGGCACATACTATAACTGCATAATGCTCTAGTGTAATAAACTATTTAGGTAGGAGTTCTAATCCTAGACATGACAGGTGTGTGTGTGTGTGTGTGTGTGTGTGTGTGTGTGTGTGTGTGTGTGTGTGTGTGTTTGTGTGTGTGCGCGTGTGCTCGTGCATGTATCTGTGTTTGTAACTCGTATCCTGTGTGGAGGTGGGTGTGAGTGTGTAACAATTGGGCCCAATGTGGAGCGGGTTTTGCAAATTTCTAATATGGTGGCCCTAGTATATATCACAATGTCCACCATACAGGGATAACAGATGTGAAATAGCTGAGAGGCTGGGGTGCAAATCCATACCCATACAAGGCCAGGCAAACAACATTAGAAACCATAGTATTACCCAGAGAACACTCTCAACCCATGTCTCATACACACACACACACACACACACACACACACACACACACACACAAATACCTAGGCAACAGCCACTGTGTAGGTAGTATACTGCATATTGCCCACTGATAGTATCTATGGAGTGATTCCAGTGGGCTACAGAGGGCATGGCACCATGTCCATCTGTCCAATAGGCATGTACATGCAGACAGTGCACCTTCCCCATGTTCCCATGTTCCCTACTGGACATCTGCACCACCTGTGGTGCCATCAAATTTGACCCCAAAGGACATACCATGCCTGAAAACATGCCCTGTATGGATAGATGCCACTGACACCAGGGAATGCCATTAGCATGCTATCAATGTAGGTGCAGGGTAAACCTGTTGTCCATTACCAGTTCCTGCCACAGGTGGTCAAGAATGGCACATCTGATGATAATCTGTGTACACAACATGGGCCAGACACCTCAGGTACAGTTCCACATGTGACTTTACATGCATGTGGGAGGTGTGCACATCCCAGACACCATCCATATCATGGACTAAGGAACACATACATGGCAAGCAATGCACAGCATTGGCCACATGCAATAGTCACCCAGGTGACTGGATGGTGAATACAAAACCCACCTGTGTGGGCGAATCCAGAAACTACACCCCTGAGCCACAATGCAGACCATTGTCATGTGGCCTGATACAAAGGTATACCTATCAGCTAGCCTTGTGTAGCCATCTGGCACAGTCCACCACTACATACCCGTGAAGCAATGCACCCATGCATGTCAGTACTGGCACCTTGTGTGTGTGTGTGTGTGTGTGTGTGTGTGTGTGTGTGTGTGTGTGTGTGTGTGTGTGTGTGTGTGCGTGTGTGTGTGCATGTTGTATGATGCATATGATTACATTCACACTCACTACAACCCCAATTGGCATACTGAAGCATGCTGTCTGATGTCAGACACCTCCTCATACCCTTTGTCTATATAACCTCCTTATGATCCCTGTGGTACATGTGATACCTGCACAGCAATGTGTTGTGGTAATCACACTAGTGATGAGTTGTATTCCTGGCCCTGCCAAGTGTGTCAATGTGTGTGTATCCCTGTGAGAGTGTGACTGTGTTGATGCTGGCACCTGTTCATCTGGACAGGCACGTGCACTACACCTACCCTATAGCTACCATATCCCTGTTGCAGATGTCACTCACCATCACATATATTTAATGAGGGCTCCTCAACATGTAATCTATGTTGTGCATCAAATAACTGCATAGAAATGTGACAGCACTACATAGTTGTCAGGGGTTTGATACTCTGTGCTGTTAGGTGTGTGACACAAACATGCTTATGTTTTACTCTCTCACCCCTCCCTGACTTGTCTTTGCCTCTGTCTGCCTCTCTCACTCCCTCTCTGGTGGATGTGGAGACCTACACCTGCTTTGCTTAGGCAGCAGCATATGTATTTTAAGTGATGCTCATGATCAGCTGATGGCCGCTGCATGAATTGCAGCCCTCTTCTAGCTGATTACATATGGAACATCTGTGGTAACATTCTCATAGTGAATTGCATGGAAACACACTCCAATATCTAGGAACATCATGTTGGTGTTGGACCTTTTCATTCACTGTGAGCAGGAACTCGATCTGTTGTTTGGCAAACAGCATCTCAGATAGTATAATCACAACAAAATAACTCAGACTTGTATAACAACCAGGAAAATGACCAGTGAAAAACAGCTCTACTTTTCAAGCAAACACTTTAATTTTTTAAGAACAAAAAACTTTTCCTTGTGGAAAATGTTCCATATGTCAACACATTATAACAAAAGTAGATAGAATAGGTAAAAAGAAGTTTGAAAAAGTGGGAACATACTCCTGTTTAAGTAAAGGTGTGATTTATGTTATAGTTTGTTCCTGTAATAAACACTATATAGTAGAAACAAAAAGGTCATTGGCTGATAGAATAAAAGAGCATGTTAGAGATGTTAAAAATAATTAAAATTATGAGTCCTGTAGCGGAACATTTTAATAAAGAGCATAAAGGTGAAACAAGTACTATGAAAATAACAGTACTGGAACAAGTAACATTACAATATGAAAATGTTGAGTTATTAAAACACATATTGAGATGAAAGGAATCTATTCTTATAATGAAATATAATACATTATTACTTAATGGATTAAACAAGGAATGTAACTGGCAGAGTTTTTTATGAATTTTTAACTTTCACTTTAAGATTGTATTGGAATGTATTTTAATGATTAGCATGTAAATTGATTAATTAAGATGTGTTAGAATTGTATATAAAAGGAGGGATTTTTAGTAATGAAAGTTTTACTCTGTAAAGGCTAAGGCCGAGGCGCTAGAGAATTTTGTTCTTAAAAAATGAAAGTGTTTGCTTGAAAAGTAGAACTGTTTTTCACTGGTCATTTTCCTGGTTGTTATACAAGCATCTCAGATAGATTGGGGATTTACCTCTAACAACATACACTGTGGAAACAGGGCAACACACAGGAGGGGGATGTGCCTGACCTGACTACAGACTGTAAGTGCTGCTATACTGCATTTGGAGTAATGTTAGTTTAATAGGGTGTGTGTGGATATGGCTGTCCTACATGTTTTAATGCCTGCCATGTCAGTGCTATATTTATGAGGAATCCCCATCTGTAGTGTCATCTGCAGACAGGGCAGTGTGTGGTGCCTTTGGTTTCACTTGTTATCAACAGAGCATCTATCTGTGAACTGCAGAAGGTAGTGTGAGGATTGCAGTGTGTAGATGGTGAAAGCCGTGACAGTTACTGACTTCATATCCCTCATAAGTCATATGTTGCAACAAATCCTGTTACAACAGTAAATGTATGAGGTTATCACAACATGTCAATATTGGTCTTGTGTATGTGTTTCCAGCCACAACTCTGTCAACCTTTGTACATATGTCGTGCATTAAGAGGTGCATATGTGCTGTACACCATAATTAGTGACATCATATCTGATAAGCCAGTGAGATATCAGACTGCAACACATGTTAAGTACAGTAGGGGGTTATATTTGATGACATAACCTGGACATTCTGTGGTTGTGTGTACAGTACTGAGGTCTGTGTACTTATGGTGAATGTCGACAGTGAGTGTATGTATTGTTAATATGTACTTTGGCCTGAGCACAGACTCTGGTAGATGTCATTGTTCTTGGTCCTTTCCTATCTGATGTTACATGCTGCTCCACTGTATGATACTGTATTGGCTTACATGTTTGTAGGGCCATACACAAAAATGTCCCATACCACAGACAGGCACTGGACCACACTGTGTAGTGGTCCAGTATATGTAGGGTTAGTGTGTGAGTGGCACATATGAGGATGGTGTTGAACAGATAGTCCATATACTGTAATATTATGTTAGCTTACCATATGTGGCTGTGTTCCCATTGGTTGTGGTCATGCACTTCCACACAGGTGTATCTTACCCTGTGCTGTGACATGCCTGTAGAGCCTGCTGTATATGCAGGTACATGTGCATTCCCCCATAGGAAATGTAGGCCAGTGTTGAGCCAGTCTGTCTGTAGCCTGCACAGTGCTTTGTTACATGCCTAGCAGCTTAGTGTACTTACCCAGTCCAGATACTTGCCAGATGTACTGCTGCCAGGCCTCCCTTAACAGTCATGTATGTCAGACAGAGCAGTGGGATGCTGTTACAGATGTATGTCAATATCTAGTGGGTAGTATGTGGCCATGGCACCTCTGTACCAGTGGTTATGTGTCAGGACAGACAGGGGTGTGTGAATGCATAACCTATGGGGCAAATGTATACCAGTCATTATGTGTTATACCCATCTACATGGCTGTTAACATCCACATTGTCAGGCTTGATCCACATGTTTTGCACTAAGAGGTTCTGTGTATACCTCTGGACTGTCCAGAGTGTGTCAGAATGTCCACATATATTAGCCAATATCTCTGCTGTAGTCCACAGGAGCATTATGTGCTAGCAGCAGTACTGTACTATGATGTCCTTAGGATGTCTGTCAGTAGCCAATGGAGCACATGTGAAAAACAGATGTTACCTCCCACACACACCATGTCTGTGAAGACAATCCCTATTACAGTAGCAATAGTCTAGTAATATACCTGCTATACATACCTGACATCTCCTTGCACTACGAAGATGGGACTATAGGGGCTGAGGTAAGGCTACACTCCATGTTCAGGACATATGGTGAAAATATATTTATATATAATTATCCAGATATCTATATAGATATATACACATATACATATTGACATATATAGATGGGTATGTATATGTACATAGATATACATAAACACACCCAGATATATACATATACAGAGCAATATATGTCTACACATATACAGATAGTGATACATATGCACATATACGTATGGATATCTACATATATATTGACAGTAGTAGGTATATCATAATAGATATGTATGCATATATAGTTATAGATATCTACATATATACCAACATAACTAGGCATATCTGTACACATAGGATGTGCATACATATATAGCTATATATCTATACATACACATATCTATATATACATATATGTGTGTGTGTATATATATATATATATATATATATATATATATATATATATATATATATATACAAAGAAATGTACACATGGCCATATATATGTAGCACTATACAGATGTGTATACAGACATATGTATGAGTATACGTGTGTATGTACTTGTAGACATATATAGACCTATTATATGTATATGCCCATATTCCTGTCATGAGTAAACATCATGGTTGTGTATACCCTCCCACCTGTATCTCACCATATGTATCTGCTATATGCACATTATGATAAAACAACATATGTGATGCAACAGTCAGATTAATAACAAGGACTACACAATTTAGGAACTACAGGCAAATGTTCAATACTACTCAGTATGTGTATTGACAGCTATATTGCTAAAACAACAGTAGTTTTTACAGTGGTCATGGCATAGTGGTTAAGTGTTGTGACTTCAGTGTAAAGGGTCCTGGATTCAAGGGCTGCTCATTTTGTTGCTGGGCAGAACAAGGTCTGTTGGATACAGATTGGTTAAAGCAGTTTTGAGCAGCTTTAAGCATGTTTGTGTGGGTTTGCATGAAGCTAAGCAGTGCTAAGCAATGGGTAAATGTACGGGCACTTAGTGTAGGCAGCGCTTACCAGTGTGCAAATCAGCTTAGCTGTTATATTGCAGCAATGTTGATACTTGCTAAGCATAGCTTAGCCCTGGTAACCAAGACACACAACCCAGTCTGATAACCTGTAATAAGTGTATGTAATGCCATGTACAATACATGCACCTATGTGCTGTCATTACAGTAGCAAGGGGTGTAAGTGTCATGTATGGGACTCATACATATATGAGGGCTGTAAAGCACTGTTATCCATGTGAATGTGTTACATACAGGTGTAGTAGCCCAAGGTACATGCTGTTGCACTGGCATGTAGTGAATCATGGCAGTACTACTGTCGTCAGTGCTAACCCAGGTAAGTGCAGAGTGCTTAATGTAGTACTGACAACAGGCACACCTGCGAGCATGGCTGGAGACTGAGGCCTCCCTGTTGTATCCCTGGTGTGTGAGCTGTGTCACAGTATATACCCCATATTGGGTAAAGATCCATCATGTGGAATGCAACTGTAGACTACCGTCTGTACAGCACATGTTAATGAGGGCATCCAACATGTAGTTATGGCATACATATTGTTGTCAGACGTCTGTCAATGCACTCATGCTACTGCATAGCTACTTGCCAAGCTGATGACTGTCAGTCCCTGTACAGATGTGCAGATGGCAGGTATCCATCTGGGATATGTACAGACAACCTAACCATGTGTTGTAATGCATGTTACATAAATGTCACCTTGACCACCTCAGTGGCCATGTGCAGGAGGCACCTGGAGGATTGGCTGATGCATGTCATTCTCACCCTGAGGGTCATGGCGGTAGAACCTGTCAGTTGATATTCTGCTGACACCTTGCAGGTTGCAGGATAACATTGTACACACACCACCTACACAACCCATCTCCTCTTGGACAATAGTGAGGTACACAGCTATGACCACCTGCAGGGATGCACCCCTGTACTGACACATGTGTATGTGCACATAACTGAATATAGCAGTGTCTGTGTGTTAGCACACCTGTTCATGGGAATTCCATGAGGGCCTTCACAACTAATGCAACACCCATTGCCATAGTCAGTTGTGGCTGCTGCTGTATGGGACATTGCATGTACCCTGTTAAGCTCCCCCTCATACCGGCTACATGAGCCTTGCAGTACCAGCACAACAGTGTTTTACAAATGGGGTGATAGGCATGGGATACCCATTGTGTTCTGGCATGTGTGTGTAGTTGTGCATGTCTGTATATCTGTAGGGTAAGCATTCCAGTGCCACATACTCCTATTACAATACCCATTGCCACACAGTAGTTCAGATAGTGTTGTTGTTGCCCATAGGTGAGGCATGACAATGCAACACCCTACTACACATGTGGCATGTGCATGAGATGCATATCCCTGTAGTACCAATGTTGGGGTATACTATGGGTTGTATCACAGTTGTGGTCAATGTGTGATGGTGGGTATGCCAGAGTGTCCTCATGGATTTCAGGGAGTACAATATCCAGTGGGGGATGTGGGTGCTGTGTACACTATTACACTAAGATACACCCTGTATATGTCTCATGTACTACGTTATTGTTACCACTGTCACAATCAGTCATACAGGTAACTGTTACCACAATCCAAGCAGTTATGCATGTGATGTGTGCAGCCTACCTGTAACACATTGGAGACACGGTCAAGTTAGTTAGCAGTGATAGGCCCTGGTATCGCAGATGTGTGTCTGGCTGTTATAGGTTCATAGGTTCATAGGTTGGTACTAGGCTATCAGCCCTAGGGCCTATACAAGCCTAGCCATAACAATTCCCTGGCTATTTCTTCCCACATTATTTACTCTCCTGGACCCCTGTCTAGCAGGGCGACTGACGTGATCCCTGGGGTGAATTTCCTTTCTCCCAATGTTATGTGTTTGTAAATGTGTATATGACAGTATGTCATACTATGTATTGTCCAAATACACCCATTGCATCCCCATTAGCATACTGTACATGTTGGGGGATGTTCTGCATGTACCATGTAACCTGGGACACACCTCACCCTAAACACTGTGCGGTGTGTGCAATGTAAGCCACACACTTCAGTATCATGACATAGCTAGGTAGGGGTCTAGTCCCAGTGTTGCCAAGTAACAATGTGCATATATGTGGATGGGTCTACATCAGGTTGCAGGGTATACATGCCTCAGCGGGCCACCTGTTCATGTGGCACAGGCAATAACCGGTTTAGTAACCTGTGAAATGTGTTCAACTGTACCCCAGATATGTCACAGCCATGGTGTCATCACAGTGACATACCCCATTGTGGAATATGACTGCAGACCATCCTCGTGCTGAGACATACACCTACATGGTATGGATGACAGGGATGTGGCACAGGTATCATCATATGCACAGGGCATCCTAGTGCTGACACATGTACACCTACAACAGAAATGGACAACATTATAGAGACCACAACCAACCAGTGTTACTAACAGCTATAAGGTATCATTGCTGGATGGCTATGTTACCTGCCAAATATGCCTTACACTCTACTCCCTACAACATGTTACACTGCAGTATGGTGGTACACTGTTGTACAGTCACCATGTGCATCAGAACCATATCAGCTTGTCCGTGCATTGATGGCATGGATGACAGGGATGTGGCACAGGTATCATCATATGCACAGGGTGTCATGTTGGTTTGCCAGAGGCTGAGGGTGAGCCATACATTTCACACCATGTGTGTGGGTGAGGGGTGTACTGTTGGGAGCTGGGCAAGGTGATGTGGTGTGTGTAGGTATGGGGTTGCCCTAGGTGTGTTTGTATAGTGTGTGGGTATGCATGCATCCAGTTCTGCCATGTAGCTGCCCTACACAGGTGTTTATGGACAGCTGCAGTCCATACCTGGCATGGTGTGCAGTTCACTGACTGTGGCCACGAACATGAGGACTGTGCCTGCCATGGGTTCCATGGGCATGTCCAGGTAGAGGCCTCGATGTGCTACTCTCACCTGCTGATGAAATTTGTCTGCTGGTATCAGGTTTCTCCTGGGACTAGCCAGGATCATGTGCATGTGGCCTGCTGTGGTGTGGTGTGGACAGCACACCCCCCGTACTGCCAGGGCTGCTACTGCCACTATGGGAGCCTCTTAGCACATCCACTTTGACTTCCAGCTGTTGGCATTGCTGACCTACATCCATGCGGCTGTCACCACACTCCCACCACACATTCAAGCATGGACAGACCATGATCGATGAGGGCCATCATCTCACCAGACCATCTATCCATGAACTCAGTTAATCCATGGATGGCACCAGCCAGTTCACAGACATTGTCATTTGAAGATGTGAGAGCAGCCCTCTGCAGCCTCAGGCCCTGTCTGTGGTCACATTCTATACGTGCTTGCGCCACCATGACAGCCTGAAATATGCTTCTGCTGGTACCAGCTATGTCACCTCTGCCAGGGGCATGATGTCCAGTGGCCCTACCATGAGCACCCTGGGAAATCTGCCTATGTGGTGGCCTGCCAAACATCCAGCTATGCCTGCTGTGATCGGACACAGTAGGCATGGATACCACAATTTCCTGTACACTGCCACCGAACGCCAGCTGTCCTTCTGCTAAGGCCACTGGTGATGGGGTGTGTATAGACACTGAAACTGTGTGTGGGGGTGAGGTGGCTAAAAGGGGGATATCAAATGTTGGCACAGTGTTTGCCCCTGCCAACCCCACCTGTGCCTCAACATTAATATCATCAACTTCAGTGTCTGTATGGACACCAACATCAGATTGCATGCAGGAGGGACCCTGACCCACCTCGCCACCTATGGGAGAAAACAATAAACACACTTTAAAACCTGTACAGCATTGCCTAACAGTACACACACACACACACACACACACACACACACACACACACACACACACACACACACACACACACACACACACACACACACACACACACACTCATCTCCGTAATACATAACTGCCCATGGCTTTACAGACAGTCCCACGTATATGTCCATGTGTTACCCTATCCTGCATCACACTTGTTAACATACACACATTCATACCACTCATAAACATCTCAGTCCTCTAAATGCCCACACAAGTGACCAAAACACAAGGCCTGTTACTACTTTACCTGCCTGACCTGTGTGTAGTGGTTTTACATGGCCTCACTGCTGTCATTTGGTATGCACCCTCTGTATGTCCAGACATGATGTGCATGGACCCTACATGTGTGAGCTAGTATGGTGTATCCATAATTTCTCACACTGGTGTGTCATGTTCATAGTTCATAGGCTCATACTAGGCTAACTGCCCTTGTGAGCCATTGTAAGCCTAGCCAATTATCCCTTGTGAGACTCAAACCCTGCATCTAGTATTTGTAAGGCAAGCACCTTAACCATTAGGCCACCCTCCCAACATAGATTAGTACTAGGCTAACTGCCCTTGCGAGCCATTTTAAGCCTAGACAATTATCCCCTGTGAGATTCAAACCCTGTACCTTGTGTTTGTAAGGCAAACACCTTAACCATTAATGCTCAGTACATGCCAGATATGCTGCTCCTTCAGCGTATCATGTGACAACTGTAATATTTGGATACACTCCCTGGTGTTGACTAGTACTTCCCCAATGCGAGCTGCATATGTGGGTTGTAGGTGACCTCTCTGCTGACTGCGATATTAAGGGTGTAGCTGGTGTCTACCTTCCCTCTGGATGCCTGTTCCATGCTACAGACCATATTATACTATTTGCTGTCCTGTGATTACACACATGACAGGTATTCTTGGTGTGTAATGTGGCAGTCCATGTCCATGTACTGCATGGTCCCAAAGGGAGGTACAGCCGTATGAACACCCCACAATCACATATGTGCATACATGGCCACCCACACAAACACACACATGCACATATATATGCATCTTACATGCATCTACCTCCCTCCACTTCACCAGAGTGACCCTGCAGGCAAACTAACTAACCACCAGGAAGCGCACACACACACACACACACACACACACACACACACACACACACACACACACACACACACACACACAGGTGAGGTTGCACAATGATAGTACACACAGTCCTCCTATTAACCATCTGCCAACATGCAGAACATATGGTACAGAATAGCATGCAGTTCAGCTATAATCAATCCATGCTAGCAACAGTATACATGTGTGTGATGCATATGCTGTGTCACTAGGTGATGCCCCTTCCCCTGGATATCACTGCACCCATGTACACAGTATTGCTATGCACCTGTTCCTCACCATGCCATGTACTGTGCACCACAACTTACAGGTGTACAACCCATTGTGGAATGTGTAGTACTGCGTCAGTTATGTCAGCTTTACTTCTCACAGCCCCTATGTTTTTCAGCAACACATACCTGGGATGATATGTGGACAGTTGTCATTGGTGAATGCCTGATGCCTGATTTACAGCTGTCAACATCAACAGACCATGTATGACCACTCCAATACTCTTACACTGACAACCATCAGAGCATACCGTGGCTATGGCAGGTGTACACACCTTTACTGATTTGACATGGGGCCACATCACCGCATATCTTAGCAGTACATGAGCCCAATATGTGACATATGTCCTGTACTTTCACATGCAGTGTCTACAGATTGTGTTAGGTGTGCATCTGGTGACCACAATACATAGACACTGTGTGGGCATATGTGTGCACACCCTTATCATGATGGTTTATCGCACCTCTTATTGTGTGTACTACAGCAGTCACTGCTTCTGGCAGGGGTATACCAGCATGGGGTATCTACATTTGCCAGTGTATGTCCAGTCTGCCTGACACATGTCCCCCTATTCTGCATGATTGCAAGGTCTACTCATGTACACATCCCATGGTGTTCACACCGCCATCATTATTGCTGTGTGAGTAGGGTTACAGCTGCCACTGGTCCTGAACCTGACTATGTGCAGATAGAGCCATTCCTAGCATCCTTAGCATCCCTGCTGCAGTGCACTGGTGCATCATGCTGAAACCCCCCTCCTTCAGCCTTTATGCAGAAGCATGACAAATAACCCCTACACATGTGTCACTTTGCAGTGTCTCATACAGTGAACACCACATGTTGCAGCCTAGACCCAGCTGATACTGTGGACTACTGTAATGCCTTATGCCATAGTGTATCTCTGCAGCAGTTGCCGTTGTCCTACAGGTATATATGCTGGTGTTGCACTGTATATGGGTATTATTCTGAACATGTCCCTACTTTAGGCCATGTCTACCACCAGTATGTTACTCCCTGTGGACACATTCCACAATGACAGGATGTTAGTTATTATGCAGGTGTCCGACATACCTTTCCAATACCCCATCATGGTCACCCCTGTAAGACCATGCATTTCACAGCAACAATACATGCACATGTACAGCATGCATTCAGGATAGGTGTGTTAGATGTGTGCATGGAATATACCATCACCATTATATGCCCGGTGTGTTGGCAAACATCTACATAAAACATACTCACCAGCTACAGGCTGCTGCATTGTTGGTATCCCGGAGGGACCTACATAAGAGGGTGAGAGATGCAATGTCAGTGGCTACACCTGTGACAGTGCTACAGGGTGGGTGCAGTATTACAGTACATCAATGGTACATTCCCACTATACTACCACATCTGGGCATCTGTTTATCACTACAATACAGCAACACAATATATCTATGACATGTCAGATATGCATGATCTACCTGTACCAATGTGGATGTATACACAACAGTGGTCTACTGATGTGCCCTGTGTCCTTACCTGCATGATCCTCATCCGGTGTGTGGGTGACACTCACCTCCATGAAGGAGTCCAGCGGTTGATGGCTGTCCGGATGGGCAGGTGCCATGAGGTTGGCCAGGAGCTCCTCCACGTGTCAGGGGGGGGGGATGGATGGCATGGCCCTCCCTGTGGTAAGGTGATTCCCCTGGATTGCAGCAGCACGCCGGTGGGCATTGTGAAGCAGGTCAGTACAATGATGCCGGACCTGCTCATAACTGTGGTTGTGCAGTCCGACATCATTGACCCTGTGGACTAAGTCATTCCACAGGGCAGTCCGCTCCTGCTGCTCATGTGTGGCCTTGCCAAACAGCACTGCATAGTGCTGGATCAAGTGTGATATCAACACATCATTCTCTGCTTGGGAATAGGTGGGCAACCGTGCATGTGCCATCTTGGCTGAAAGACATAAATATGGAAACAGGTCTGAGCAACTCATACACTAAGGTTACCACAGCTCGTAATACACATCTCCATCACCCCCCCGCCATATCAGCTTCAACAAATTGTACACACAACTCATTAGGTATGGCTACAGCTTACCTACCAGTGGGACAGATATTGTATTGCACCACACTTTCTGCTATGTGATTGTAGCCATGTTCCCTGTGTGGACACTATCATTGCTGGTCTGTTACAGACTATTCACCTGCATGCCATCGTCAGGGCCACTATGGTTCCATATATGCCAGTGGTATGGCTGTTCTGGGGTTGCTGCACATCTGACATTCTGTGTTATTGGGGATATCTATGCATGCTGTTGGACAAGTATGGGATTGTGTAGACTATTACTACCAACATATGTTCTATAACAGTGACACAATAACATGTATATGTTCTATTGACCAGCAGATCCACCTCTCCAAACCCATCTGCCCATGATACCTGGCTACATCACATGTGTGTCCCAACCTGGGGCATCCTCATGTACTGGTCCAGCAATACCATTAGGTGGAACACCCAGGGGATGCTGCCCCCCCCCACGGAACACACAGACATATTCCTGTCCCCTGAGGTCAGGTCTAGGGTCTGTTCCATACAGGGCTCCACAGACACATGTGGGATGTGCTACATCAGTCTGAGGCACCCAGTACACATTGACAGGGCCAACATGCTCCTCCTGCTCAGCCTCCAGACCAGGCACCTTCAGGACATGAACTGCTGCTGTGAGTAGCAGTGGGTGGGAGGCTTTTTCCCATTGTGCCCATATTGGGGCCCATGGGGCATCCACATCACAGACCACACACACCATCCAGGGTGTTTACCCACCACATGTGTCACATACCACCCCTGTAGACTGTCCTCTATATCTACCAATCCTGACCACCTCCACAAGTGTACCTGCCATACTTCCCCATATTCCCATTGCATACTTCACAGATGGGGGCAATGTGGTCCCAACAAGGGACTACAATGTGGCATACCCATCCATGTTGCACACACTACCAGCTGTAGATATCTGTGTGTATTGCTATGTGTGCTGGTGCCTCACACATAGCATGCATCACTGTGGTAGTAATATAGGGGACATGTCTTTACATATATATATGTTTGTGTGTGTGTTTGTATATATGTAGACGTGCATATATGTATATATCTATATATGTGTAGATATATGTGATGTATATATATGTGCACATATATATGTCTACACATGGGTATCTGTATATTTGTGGACATACATGCTGATATACATATATATCGTTATATATTATATATGTGACATATGTACACATATGCATACCTATATGTGGGGTATATTCAGACATCAGCTCCACAATCTCACAACACCTTCCTGCACAGCTACACTGTTCTGCCTTGCTATAACACAGACAGGTGCCACATATGGACACGGCCTGACATTAGGGTGATATATGGAGGACCCGATTGCAGGT